>NW_005842438.1:848867-898550 GCF_000455745.1 Alligator sinensis | reverse complement strand
TTTCCCTAGGAGAGCGATGAAGCACTGAAACAGGTTACCTAGAGAGGTGGTGGAATCTCCATCTTTGGAATTTTTTAAGTCCTGGCTTGGCAAAGCCCTGCTTGGAATGATCTAGTTGGGGATGGTCCTGTCTTGAGCAGAGGGCTGGACTAGATGACCTCCTGAGGTCCATTCCGATCCAATTTTTTCCAAATTTTCTATGATTCAGTTATTTTGTTCCCCCCCCCCCACATTCTTGTTTGTGTGTACAGACTTTCCACCCCTTGAACTCTACTGCTCACTGGGCAGTTCTGACACCAAGACAACTCTGTCTGCCACCCTCAAGGAGTTGATCTTCCCACTCCCAGAGGTACAACCCTGTGCAAACAGTGTAAAGAGCCAAATCAGGTCCCCGTGAGGTGGGGCTTCCTTCACAGGGCAGGGGCAGGAGCTATCCCCACAAATGGGCCTTCCATCATTGTTTCCATATGCCAGCTGCCCCAGGAAGCATGACCAGCACCCCCCCACCCCACCCCTCGCACCTCAATTTCAAATCCAAATTTATTAATTCTTTAATTCCTTCTTTAATTTATTTCCTCTTTTTTTTTATTTTGCCTGACTGGATCAGCTCCTATATCTACCTATACTGCCATCCCGTCTCAAAAAATGGTCAGAACAATATGCTTCAGACAATGATAGGCAATCTTGCTACATGCATATGTAGAATAGTAGGTCTCCTCTGAGGTCTCATCCTCGTTATTGTTAGTAATTAGAGATATCCTGACACCCTGAAACATGTCGTTCCAAATTTTAACTGTAAAACAAGATGTTTTACTTTTGTAAATATGAAGTATCTTTAGATTCTTACTATGTTCTTAACCTTATGAACTTCTGTGGTGAAGAGTTCTACAGCTTAATTATATATTACATGGAAAAATAATTGTATTGGTTTTAAACTTACCAGTTCCTAACTACATTGAGTATCCATTGTTCTTACATTATGAGAAAGGGAAAATGGAAATCCTACATTCTTTACCATTGTTTAAATATTTTCATGTCCCTTTTTTCTTTTCTTTTAAAATATTTCAGACATTTTCTAGAATTGTTCAAACTCTTTAGTCTTGCAATACATTTTTTTTTTAAGAATGGGTGACCAGTAGTCCACAATATTTCCGCTAAATCCACATAATTAGATTGCAAAAAGAAAATATAGTATTTTATTCTGTATTCTTTTATTTATACATCATTAGCTATTTTGACCACACAACTTCACACTGAGCTGAAATGTTCAATAACTATTCCACAAGGATATAGAAGTTAATTTGGGGGATGATACAGTATATATTACATTTATTTAAGTGCATGAGTACTTTGTTTTCCCTTCAATGAGCAGGACTTTTCATTCAGAAACATGACACTGTTGGAGGAATGTTGCAGCAAGTATAATCCAGAAATTATGCAAGCTTAGTCTAATTTTATCCCAATCATGCAATTGGTCCAATAAAAAATATCACTCACAAAATCTCTCATTATGCACAAGGACTTTCTTTGTCATCGTGTTACCCATTCAGTTATCTTATTTCAGTCTCTATGAGGTTTCTCAAACCCTTTGACTAAGCTTAATCCCTGTGTGACTTGCATACTTTACCACCTTACTGTTCATCCCTCTTTTCTATGACATTAATTAATATATGAGGCACAAATCCTTAAAATATCCAATGCTAACCTTTTACCATGATTAAAAATGACAATTTAATCTTTTGTTTCTGCTGCTAAATCAATTTGTGATCTTAGATGGCAGTTTGCTTCTGAATACCAGGACTATTAACTTTCTTAGGAACATCTAGTGAAGACCTTGTCACTGGCTTTCTGGAAGTATAAACATGGTATAATTTATCCTCACTTATATTCACATGCTCAAAAAATTCTAAAGAGGTTAGGGAGGATTTTCCTTTGCTGAATTCCTTAAGTGCTGTGCTGGTTAGGCCTATAATAATGTCATCTTTCTTTATATTTATTTATTTTAAAATTTGTTCAATCTATTTGCCAGATACAAATATAAGGTTTATGTGTCTATAATTCCCTACAGCCTTTTTATATGTAGATTCATTTGCCACCTTCCAGTCCTTAAGAACAAAATATTATTTTAATAAGAAAATGCTCATAACAGTCCTACTGAATGGAGACCCTGACTCATCTATCACAAAAGGTAATCTTATATTTCTTCTGGATAAATCCTTTCTATTCTTTTGATGAACAAAAAATGTCAAGGTACAGGAATACTGATGTAGTATTTTACTCAAGAACTAAACATCCATTTTTTAGTTTAAATCTGGATAAATTCAAATCAAGATTGGTTCATTGAAGTCAGTAGACCATTTTACATCAGATAAAGATCTGTTTACATGTACATATGTATATATAGGTATAGGCATCTGTCTGTCTCATGAGGCAATAGATTTGTGCAGTGAGGCATCTACTCATTAATTACCTTCAAGTGTGGCTGTAGAGCACCATTCTAAAGTGATAGTCCCTTCCACATGTGTCACATGTAAAGTTTGCATCTAACAGTCCTGAACATAGTGCTGGGTTTTTCCTGAGGTTTCTTCTTTCATTTGTCTGTTGGGCTCGTTCTTTTCTCATGATCGGTTTCCAAGCACTTTGATCTTCAGCAATCTTCTCCTAGTCATTTGACTCAAAGTCCATTAGATTCACCTCTCTCTCACAAGTATCTTTGAATTGGAAATAAGGATGCTAGCATGGTCTTCTTCCTGTAATGAATTCTCCATACAAGAGATTTTTGGTATATGGCCATCATTCATTCTTCACATATGACAAAAGCCATCAAAGTTGATGCTAACTGCTATGAGAATGGATGTTTGGGACACTGGCATATTCCAAGACTTCAACATAGGCAACTTTGTCAAACCAGGAAATTCATAAAATGCAGCAAAGGCAGCTTAAGTGAAAGCTGTTGAGGCACTTTTCTTGACTAGAGTACGTGGTCCAGGATATACTGCCACGCAAAAGTGTTGATGACATAAAAGTGTGATAAACTTTGACTTTGGTTTTCCAAGGCAGTTTGTTGTTGTTCCACATTCATTCACTCACCATGCTTAGGATACTTTGGCAATTGTCACAGGCCAGCTGGGCACTGTGAGTGTATCAATTTAGTTAGAGGCTGACTGGGTGCTGCAACTGTATCAGCCACTGGACTGTTTGGTTCAGGATGGAGGAGGCAGAGTTGGGAGTGAAGCAAAGGCAAATTTATTATAGCTTACACACACAACAGTTAACAGAAAGATAAATACAATAAGCAGATACTGCATTATTATCTGCTAATAGTAAATTATTAGCTAATAGTAAATAATAACAACAGATAATAATAACAAACAGATGGACTAATCTGTCGCAGGCCAACTGGGCACTGTGAGGGTATCAGCCACTGGGCTGTTTAAAACAACAGTTAGACATGGGCTGGCAATTTATCGATAGTCCCTCCATGCCAGGTGCGGGCCAAGTGAGTCCAGCGAAGTCAGGTGTCCCGGAGGGATTACTGGGGAAAATCCCTTGATCAGGATCTGATCCTTGCTCATACCGGGAGTTCAGAGTCTGGGCTTGAAACAGTAATGACCGTTCTGTTCTCTCCTTCCTGCTGGTCACCTGATGCACACGCTTTTTACACCTAATCTTATGCTAATCTGTTGGTTTTAGAGCCACTCACAATCTTGCCCTATAGCTGTTACCCTATGGGATTGAAAGGTGTTAAAAATTATCATAAAAGGTTACTACCCAGACTCGGGTTCATTGAATAAGCAAAATACAATGCAACATTTTTAGATTTGAAGTTAACATTACTCAACCCTTTTAGATTTTCCTGAATATGCTTTCTTGAGATGTGCTTTCCTGGAATGTGTTGGGTGTGCCAGGTGGTTGGATCCAGTGTTTATTATCTATTCTGAACCCTGAGCAAAAACCATTAGGTCAGCTAATTTTGCAGCTATAGCTTTGCCTTTGGGCCCAGTCAGTTCCACAAACAGTTAGTTTTATCATTTTGGTTAAACTTATGACAGGCAAGTAACGTTTGCAGGTTAGAAACTTACAAGCTTTATATTAGGCAAAAATTACAAATGCCTCCAAGAAGCACATATTTATTGCTTATTAATGTCTTTGGTTCTGGCCATCACAGGCAATACAGGTATTGATGCTTTGCCAATACAGGTATTCAGTTCAGCCTCAGGTGATGATGGAGCCAAGGTAGTAACACCATCCAATATATTGTCACCTATTGTGATTGCTACCAAGCTGTTGCCTGTCATGAACAAAGCAACTGATGAGAATTTGAAGGTGCACACTCTGGGCTATCAGTACAACATCAGCAGCAACTCACTAATCAAAACATTCCACATGTTAAACTTTAAAGCATGTGAGGTTGAACAATTGTCTACCTGATGTGTGTGTAGATAAATTTCTTCAGTGGCAGTCCCAAAAGCATGTCACAAGAAGAGAAAAGAAAATCCTGAACAAGGTTTGAGCAACCCCTGCTTGAATCCACTTGGAATCTCAAAGGTATCACATGCTGACCCATCATAGCTGACTGTTCCCCAAATTGCATAATTGAAAGAGTAGATTATGCTGAGAAGAGTGTAGGCTGTAGCTGTGTTGGTCTAAGGGCATAGGCAAACAAGGTTCTTTCGGTGAATCTGATGCCTCCTGGATACAAAGAATCATGTACTAAAGAGAGACATTGGTGTCATGACACATGATAACCTGTCTGACATACAACTTCCTAGGTACCTTTTCACTATTTACCTGCTACATTTACCCCCCTCTTCCCCTCTCCCCCACTCCAGCCTGTCTCTCACCCACTGACTCCTCAATTTACATCTTCACCGACTGCCTGTCTTGCATGCATTCCAGCCTCTGGCTTTTTTACTATTCATTCCATTCAGGAAGAGCACACACCAACTGCAGATGCTTCCTCAGCCTGATGAATGGTTTTTAAACCCAAAAGCTTGCTAAGAAAAACTGTCCTACTATTAAGTTGGTCTAATAAAAGATATCAGATTCACCCAAAGAACCTTGTATGCGTAGGTTATGCTGAAGCATTTCGGTGGACAACCATTTTTTTCTAATAATTTGAAGAGTCATTTACTGTTAACAGTGTTGAGGGACTTGGTTATGTCACTGACAGTGAAATAGAGGGGTCTCATTTTTGCCCTATATTTTTCTTTGATTTGTGGGAGTAGGAAAAGCATGGTGGACCTTCTTCCTCTGAAGCCTCACAGTGAACATGATCAGCAATGGTCTGAATTATTCTAAGCACTACCCAAGGTAATGCTCTTTCCAACAACACTTAATGGTGAATTGTTGTAATAGTTGGCACAGTTACTGCAGTCACCTTGTAGAGAGTGATTATATTGTCATCTTGCATATCTTGTGGGACAGTCCCAACTGTCCAGAAGTGAATAAAAAACTTGTATAGGTGGGAAAGAAGCACAGGTTTCCTCACACTTGATCACTTCCACAGGAATGTCATCTTTTCCTTGGTCCTTGCCACTGGCCAGATTGTTATAGCCTTAGTTAGGTCTTCAACAGTTGAAATATCATCAAGGTCTTCAAGGACAGACAGATTCTCAGTAGAGATAAGCATTGTGTCAGTGACATCACTTTCAAGATAATGTTTTACTCATATTTCCATCTGTTGCTTTTGATCTGTCATGACTTCTCCTGATGCTGTCTTTAATGGAAATGACATCTTTTCAGTTAGACCTGTTACCTTCTTGATTCTGTCATACATGCCTCTGATTGTTATAGTATCAAATGTGCACTGCATTTTATCACACATTTGTAGCCTGTAACCATTGGGGCAGTGCCTTGTGATTTGTTGAACAATACTCCTTGCTTTCTTTAGTTCCATCTGAGGTATTATTCTTGTGATTTAACACAGCAGTTTGTTTGGCCTTGATAAATGGAATCAATTAATGTGAGTGTACCTTAAACCAATCTCAGTTTCTTCTGACCTATTTTCAGAAAGAATATAGTCAGCAGTGATATAGATCATATTTGAGGCTCCCCCACTTCTCTTCTACAGTCTGGCACAAAGAGACCTCTGAAGCAACCTCCTCCAGAATCTCCATAAACTACATGGTTTTCTAATAATCAGTTATATTGGTGACATTAATTGTGGCAAAAACTAATATTAAGAAAAACAGATTTATTTTGATTTCAGTTTGATCTTATTGGGTGCATCTACATGTGCACTTTACTGCAGTTGACTAATTAGCTCTGCAGTAAAGTGTCACTGTCTACACATACACTAATATTAGGTTGCAGTCAATTAATTAACTCTGCCAAAATGAACAGCCCCTCCTATCTCTACCCATTGTATTCCTAACTTCCACTCATTTGCATTTTCACAGACATGTTTGTTGTAAATTAGCTTCTTTTCTACCTTGGAGAACACATAATACCAGCAGTGTCTCCCTGTGCCTGACAAAGGGAATTTGTGCCCAAAAGCTTGCAAATACATTTTCCCCAAACATTCAGTTGGTCTAATGAACAATATCACATCTACCCAAAGAACCTTGCCTGCCTATGTCCTTAGACCAAGACGGCTGCAACCAACAACCCTACCATATGGGTCTGCACTTTAGCACTGTTATGCCCCAGCCAGCCCCTGTCACCCAACACTGCCACCCAGAGCCCGAGGCTGACCCCCCAAGTCTACTGCTAGCCCCAAGCTGCTCTGTCCTGGATCAAACATCTGCTATCCCAAGTGCACATGCAGATGCTGTGTCTGTAGGCAGCTGCCTGGCTGAAACAGCTCTGGAGTTTAAATAGCTCTTAAGAAGCCAAATGAGGCTAGGCATATTTCTACCAGTGCTACAGTGTCAAAGTTCAAACTTTTTAATTCCATATCTGTTACTCCTGTCTTACAAGCATCAGAGATCATCAATGGCAAGATTGTCAATCAGGCCAGTACGCATGGTCCTAACATTCCATGTTGAAACATGGAGTGTTGCTTTTCTCTTTTTCTTTTTCCTGGTGCAGTGATTCAATCTGTCTTTTGAGTTTTCCCTTAGCTCCAAGCATCCTTTGGAGCAGGCAGACTATGATGGATTAGCACCTTGCTGGTTGGGGGCTGCTTCGGTTTAGGCAGGTAATAGCTGATCAATAAGAAACAATAGTCTCTCCCAACAGCAGAAAGGAGTGCTATGAAATTGCCTCTTTGCCAAAAGAGCTGGACTTATAACTTGTAATTGCTGCCCTTGTGTGGAATCTCTACTCGAAAGTGAAACTGGAGTGACCTCTCCAGCGTACAAAAACCTAGATAATGTGTATAGAGACACTGGGTTATCCACACACCAGAATCCCCCTCCCACTCTTGCTGGTTTAATCCAAGAAAAAGGCAGGTACTAGTACTTTTAGAACCAACTTGGCTGCAGGAGCAGCAAAAGGAAAGGAGAACCTTCATCTATCTATCACGGCTCCTCTCCTAGACTGGCTGCTGACCCGGGTTAAAGAGTTCAGTCCACCCCATCATGGACTGGATTTCAGTTCCATGCCTTTTGACAACATTTCCTCTGCCAGGGGTAAAACAAGTACCTATAGGCAAGGGGAGAAAAAACAATTTGGGAAAGCTGAGCATTTGAGGGCATGAGTGCATACACCCTCCTGCCCTCCAATAAGGTAAGTCTGTGGGGGAAGCAGCAGGGGGAGAGGGAAGGGTCGGAGGTGGGGAAGATCAAGGCCCCCACAAGGAGGGAGGGAATGAGGTAAAGGCATGGGCAGGGGTTGGGATGAATGGGGTCCTGGGACCAGGGCAAGTTGTAGGAGGGTCAGAGCTCAGGTGTCTCATCCAGGGGCATGGCGGGGGGAGGCCTCCTACTGCTTTGTGCACCTTGGGGGAGGCCCTGGGGGGTAAATGCTCTGCCGATCTAAGCATGGGGTGGAGGTGGGCTGCAGCTGTGTTCTGGGCTCTGTGTCCTGCTGCTACTGCCTCTGAAGCCACACAACACCATATGTGTCCCAAAGCTGGGCAGGCAGGGGACACAGTGCAGCCCAGCAGTGGCAGGTACATTGCATTGCATGGCTCTGGAGGCAGAGGCAGTGGGGTGCAGAGCCCAGCCTGCAGTGGCAGCTTGTGTGCAGCCTGTGCACAGATCAGGGAGGGCATGTGTCCCTGCCACTGTGTGCACCCTAGCCCCTCCCCCCTGAGGTGTGCACAGTGGCGGGTGCCCCTCCGTGCCCCTGGATGAGCCACTCAGGCTCCAAGCATTCCACAACCCAGCCCAGCCAGGGCCCCATTCACCCCAGCCCTTGACCCTGCCTCTGCCCCGTTCCCTCTCTCAATGTGGAAGCCTTGATCTGCACCCCGACCTTTTTCCCTTCACAGAGTAGACTGATACTTGCCTGCCAGTGCTGGGCAGTGATCCACACATAGGGTTGTGATCCTGCCTGTGTGTACACTCCTCCCCACCCCAGTGCACTCTCCCATGTTGAGGCTGCCCTACAGCCCTACCCATTGTCTCGGCCTTACTAGTCACAGGCAGTGGAAGGCTGGGCTGGGTTGTGGCTCTTCTGTCCAAAGCCACTGGCATCCTAGAGATAGCCAGATTATTTAACTGCTTCCCAGTACTCTGCATTAACAGTAACAGGTAGTACCATCTACTATAAATTATAGTATCAGGCAAACCTCATCTGTCTAAAACCTGTTATACCTATACATGTATATGTATAGGTATATCAAACTGTGCACAATTTATTACGTACCACTGCGGGGAAATTTCTCTGTTACTGGAGACTAAAGACTTACAAGAGATCCTTTTTAAAAATCCATACATGTATCCTTTCTTCCATTAACGATTTTGCATATTGTCAGATAGATGAGCTGGAAATGCATTTCTTGTTTTCAAACAAAATTAGATAGGCTAGAGTTCTGTTCAGGTTTTCAGGCCTTTAACTGAAAATTTAGGACAGAACAGATTTAGTTTTTCTTAAATGATAATCTTGTCTAGCTGAAAGAATAAAAGGAAGGAAAACCAGTCTGCATAATAAAACTGTTTGGTGTTCTGCAGTTATGAAGCTTCATTTTTGAAGGGTTGTCATTTTTTAAAGTATTTAGGTGGCTTTTACTAAGTTAGGCTGAGCAGATATTGAAACACTTTTGAGACTGGAGATTGCAAGTTGAAAGCATTGTGACAGAAATGAAGTTTATGGAGCAGAAAAGCAATATGTTCTGGAAGAGCTTGTGTTCTGCTTTATCTTAGTTCAATCAGCTATATGACACAAAAGCTTTCCTATGTGGCTTTCAATTCTTTTTCTCAGACTTAATCATGCTATAATGACTGCCCATTGTTTTTAAATTAGCTTTCAAGATACTATACTAAATGCAACCATTTTATCAAAGTAGATACCTTGCATAAATGCTGTATAATTGAACTGTTAATTATTCTTAGAGTAATTAATATTGATGAAATAGCTCACTTTCAATCTTTAAAGCATAGGCCAAAGTCAAATAATGATCTATTAGATGTTAATAATTCTATCTGAAAATAATTACTATTTATAAAAAAAACCCTCTTAAATATGGAACAAATGGACAATTTAAATAGCTTCTTTTTAAAGAGGCTTAAATAATATAAAATAAATTATTTGCCCTCCCCCACATTCCTCCTTTTCTGTGGCACAACTGAGTATGCAATTTTTTGTTGGAATTTAATCAAGAGCAGGTGTAAAACTGTCATAAACTAGAATAATATAATTAATGTTTGTGCTGGAGAGCTAAAAGTCTTTCAAATGCCACATAGTACTTGTTACAAACTTCTGTAATGTACTTTAATTGAGAATAATTCTACATGAAAGAGGGTATTCTGTAAAATCCATGGTCTCTAAATCACCAACGGAAAAATTAGTTTCTTCCAGACATTTAAAGTGAAGTCCTATTTTGTCTCTAAGGCAGCGCTTCCCAAACTTTTCCTCAGCATGACCCCATTTATGGCCCCAATTCCTCAGCATGACTCCTCACTCCCAACCCACAGACTCCCACTCCCATGACTCCATCTGCTGATATTGCGACCACATTTGGGATTATGACCCACAGTCTGGGAACTGCTGCTCAAATGGTTACTTTCCCTGAAAGCTGAAGTTGACATTAAGTTTGCCTTTCTGTTCCAGCATGCTATGCTTAATTTTATCCCTAGTATCTACAAGTTAAACCAGTCTCCCCAAAGCAGTCTTAAGAGGTCCCAGGGTTTCCAAGAATTTCTGTAGAGCTTTGTGCAATAGCTCCACCTTTGACATGCAAATACTACTTCTCATCCTTAATCCTAATGCCCTGAAATTGAAAAGTGGTCCTTAAAACAGGGCCTATAGCTGCAGAATTTTTCCCTGTCTAAAAATGCTTTTAGGGCTCTTTTACGCTGCCCAAGTCTTTTTGTATGGTATAAGGACTAGAACAAAGTGAAGATCCCATCCTTAGTGTTTTCTTAATCTTCCATCAAATTCTCCCCACATTAATCCATAATGGGGATATCTGAATCCTAATTGCCATTATGCAACACAATATATAGATGAGAAAAATCTGTAGTTACTGTCCAGGAGGAAATGACAAAATTTCCAATAGTTTTCATCACAAATTGGGACAAAAAGACAGAATTGTAAAGAAAGAGAGAGAGAGAGAAAGAGAGAGAGAGAGAGAGAGAGAGAGATTCGGAAATATCAAGACATGTAATTGTGACTTATTTCTTTTGAATAATCTACCAAATAGAAATGCTTAATTTTGTTTTGTTGGAATGATTGATTGGGGGGGGGGGCAAAAGATTCATTTTAAATTCCATTTAATATCCCTTACTTCCCCTAAATAGTACAGTACTACCTAGTAGTTACCATTCAGGACCCTGATGCTGCCCTTCTTCCTTATGAACCAATTGTCCTGACAAGAATGTATACCATGCAAAACGATCATGGTGAAACCACATTAACTTATAGTCAATATAATTCCCATAAATCACTGCATTGATAGTAACTACAATTTAATGCTTTCAGCCCCCCCTCCCCAATGATTTGAAACGAAATCAAGGAAAAGGCTTCAGAATAATTTAAAGTGAAATATTCAGATTTGATCACACCAACCCTAAGTAAAACATTCTTCACAAAAATCAACATTTCTTATAAAAATGAATTTTGCCATTTTTTTTTAATTAGTAAAACATTCCAATACAGAATTCCCAACTAACTATATAACATATGTGCATGAACACCAAGGGCTGACAATTTACACCTTTTGAAGTATGAAACACAGACACAGGATTACAAGAAAAAAATATTTTTTCTTGTGGATTTTGAGGCATGCATTGCTTTCCTGAATTGAAGAAGTGGCTTCTATAATGACTGCAGGTAAAAATTAGGTGGTTTCATAGTTTTAGCAAGGAGGAAGCAGTACTGAACTGATAACCATGGTTCATGCATGGTGATTTTCCAGTTGTCACCACATGTTCTTCCTCTACATCCTGAACTCTTATGGGACTTGCATACATATTTGAGAGACTGAAAGAGAGGCACATGGAAAGTGGCAGGACATCCATTTTAGTTTCCCCATAAAATAAACAGCTATTGAAGACTGTCAAATAATAATAAATTTTGCTCTATGCTATTGCAGTCTTTAAATGGAGTATCTAGAGAAAAAAGACAGATATGCACTTTATATTTTACTCAGACATATTGGGTTGTACCAAGATAGATACATAAATGAAGCAGAAATGGAAAGTTATTTTTGTTGTTTGTGTTGTGTGGTCAACATATTTGCCTAAAGCAATGTCTTGAATAAGAAAATGAAATCTGATTCTAATTTAAATGTTAAAAAAGACATCTTCTGAAAAGGGTAGAGAGAGTAGTCAAGGGTAATTAGACCATGCGGTATTATCAAACGAGTGAACCATAATGTTAATGCAAAGGCTATTCCTGCCATTTCTTTTTTGTTAATGTCTTTGTCCCTTTAGTTGTAGCAAATACTCTAGGCCCTCATTATTTTCTGCTTTAACTGCTACCTCCTTTTGTCTAGCACCTTTCTTGTTAAGGAGTACAGTATTTTTACACAGTGTTAGTCAAAACAATAGAATGGGAAACTGTGAATTGTGATAAAAGTCTTGCCTTACTTGGTTTTTCTTTAGTAAACCATCCCTTTGTTCTTCTTCATTATTCCACAGTTCTATTTCCTTCACTCTATTGATGTAATCCTTACCCAATCAACTGTCAGATTTTTATGCAACTATCTCTGAGTCTCTTTCAAATCTAAGAACACCCTAAATGTACTACTTTACCGTTTCCTTGTTAAGTTCTCTCTTAGGAACCTATGTCAAGCCCAATGAAATTTGTACTAACAATGACAAGCATGAGAAATAATTTAGGAACAAACTGAGTAGAATGTGCATTTTAGACAGAAGAGAAAGAATGGGCAAACTGACAATTCGCTCAGATAAAAAAGAGTTCACTTTGAAAATGTTATAAGAAACAAAATAATTGTTGCTGTTTTCCTTTTCACAATTTAAAAAAAAATAGAAATTGAACAAAACATAATTGAAAATTCTTATTAAGGTTTATATAATTAAAACTTTCAACATTAGGGGAAAAAAAAATCTTTCCAAGAAAAAAAAAATCACTTATGTATATGTAAACTACAGCCACACTTTTGCTAACCAAGTCCAATAAAAACAGTCTAAATCTGTCAGGATATACTACAGTCAGTGACTTAATGTCATGCACTTGAGCCATCTTTAAATATAAGACAACCCTGGATATAAGATGACCCTCCAATAATTAGATTCTATATATGGAATATTTGTAAATTTGTTATAAATTTCCAGGTATAGGATATAAGTATTGAAGGATTGCCTTGAATCCCTCCCCTGTACTGATACAGCAGGGAAAACAGTAAAACAGTGGGGGGGGAGGGGTGGTCAGGTGGACCCCTTGCCCTCTGCCTTGGCCATTTCTCCCCCTGAATCCTTTGGGAGCTCCTGCCACCTGCACCGCCCCCACTTCAGCTCTCCATAGCCTCTTGTCCTCCCCCTACTCCCCAGTCTCTGCCTCTTTCCCCAGCTTCCCAGTCTGACTCCCTCTGCCCCCCACTTACCCTTCCTATCAGATGCTGCTGGGGCTGTTCCATCCTAGAGCATGGTACCTAGAAGTTCAGCCCTTGCCTGGCCATACAGTGTGCTGCTGATTGTCTGGGCAAGAGAAGGAACTTTTATGTGCTCCTTGCCTGAGAGAGACCCCAGCCTGAGCAGAGTGGAGCTGTGCATGACAGTAAAGGGGAGTGAATTGGGTGGGGGCTGGGCAGAAGCTAAAGAGGGAAAGCAGATGGGGTGGACGAGACTGCTCTGGATCTAACCATGGCTCCAACCTCAGCTCAGGGTCAGAGTCAGAGCTGCAGGAGCCACTTGTTTTCCTGCTCTGCTTTGTATGTAAATATGATGAGCGTCTTTTTCCCCTATGCTCATTTGGGGGGAGACAAAGACTCATCCTATATTTGAGTAAATATGGTACTAATTACGTTATTTAACAGAGAGAATTTTGCAGGCTGGAAATGCCCTAAAAAATGATAGATTATCTCCTTCCTTGAAAAAGGCTTGTCTGTATGGTCAAATGCTCTGAAATCATACTGACCACTGACAAGAATATATATATATATATATATTTTAAAGATTTATTATAAAAACTACAAGAAAAATACTCACTCTTATGGCAAGGCTTACATATGGGGTGCCTGTAGACATTCAGGATTGCCTACTCCAATGCGCTGTAATTAGTGTGTTGAGCATGCTAATTAGCACACTACAGTGTCTTGTGTATTCAGCATCCCTGTGCTTCAAAATGGCAGCAAGGGCATATTAAATAAATGTTGAATGAGCTTTATTTAAAGCTCCCCCACCATCATTTTGAAGCATGGGATGCTGAATACATGAGACAGTGTGGGCCCTTTAATTAGAGCGGCTACCAAGAGCTGCTCTAATTAAAGACCCCTCCACATCCCTGGAACATGTGTAAATGAGACTAGAGTTTCTTGTTTGGTTGTTTATATACATTATCCATTAGATTCTTGGGGAGCTCATACTATGCATAATATTTCTTCTTCCTCCCAGGACATACTTGTTTATCAGACCAGAAATCTTTCCTGCTCTTATTCCAGTAGACTATTTCCTAGTCCTCTTCCAGAAGGTATGCATCCCTTCATATGTAAAAATTGCTAAACTAACATCCGGAAAATACAGTCTCACTTAATTTCCCACTATTGGAACTGTCCTCCAAATATGTGCAATTGCTAGTATTTGCCAGATGCAAATAGCAAGACTGTTATAGTAATTACTTCAAACTTTAAGCTAGTTTAATTCACATTAGATCTGAGTTAATTATTTGCCAGTGAAGTCACAGTATTGGGCGGGGGGGGGGGGGGCAAAAATATATATGTATTCAATGTATGTTTAAAAAAAAAATCAGTCAAAAGATTAACATGCATAGCAAAGTGATTAATTTAACATTTTTATGAATTTGTCAACCAGCTAGACACCTTTTATGGCCATAATTCATGTAATTACCACAAATACCTGCCAAATTTCATAAATATAAACTTCAGGAAATCTTAGCTGTGTACTCGAGTGGGAGAAAAAAGTCCACCACTGTGACAAGTTGTTGGAAGACAGTGCAAAGAAAACATTTCAGTCCCAGCTAGTAGTCCAAGGAAAAACCTGTCTCAGTTGGTAATTGTAATCTGAAAGCAACATATTGCTAATTTTCAAGAGATTGCCTAGGAAAAAGCAGCTAACCAGAAAAGAGTCTAACTGCTTAGCTTTTACCAAGTAATTGTTTTTGGTTGGTTTTTTTTCTACTGATGTTAAACCACATTATATTTCTAAAGCTCCTTTTCCTTATGTAATGTAGAAGTGTGGATTAGTATATACAATGCACAGATAATACAAACAAGGCAATAGATAATATCACCTCAGTTGTGCCATAACTAGTCATTGTCTGATCAGCTATTGATTCAATACCTTTTTATGTGCTGCTTTAGTTGGCTAGCTTGATAGGGCAAAACATACTTGTGATATGAATTAACACTAATCTACCTGTCACCAAATCAGAAATGCACTTTATGTAAAATTAGGCTAAAAACGATTAGGTTCAGGAATAAATGTTTAACGGGAATATATTGCAAGTGGATTCCTTCATGGAAAAGAAGTGAATAGTTCTCTCTTCCTGAAATATCTTTTTTTACAGTTTAAGAGTTAAAGAGACAGACCATTTAAGTCCAATATTGTTGTAGAAGACAGACAGCAATAATTTAAATTATTAGCCACTTACCTTGCCAATAATAGAACTGCTTGCTTTTATTCAGTTAGACATCACACAGGATAAAGCACATTAATTTGTTATATCACATGGGTCACTTGAAGTGCTTATTCAATAACACTGCTAGTGAACGGGCAAGGATCCTTTAAATTCCCAAATGTAACATCTAAATAGCAAGCATATCCACATTCAAAGTAAATGGAATGTTAGTCGGACAAAAACATGATAAACATTTATAACCGAATTCAAGAAAACGATATTAAGTGTGTACTAAATGACACTCTGAACAGTAGTTCATGCAAGTAATCCCAGAAAATGAGCAAAAGCTTTGAGACAAAGAAACAGCGAAGGAAAGAGAGCAATGACTCTCTTATTTGTGATCCAACATGCATTACACTCAATAGGAATCTTCATTGTCTTCAAAGGGCTTTGGATCCAGACTCAAATGAAGACAGTAACCTGTGTACCTGCAGTCCTTAACGTCTCTCTCAAATGCATTCTTTTGTTTCTGAATGCATTTCAAGTGCTCATTGTAGAGCTGGAAACATACATTCTTTGTCTGACTAAGATTTCATTTTGCCTTTTTCATTCTTGAACAGAGTAAGGGTGGAAACATTGCATGTTGCATGGAGCTTTGTGAATGTGAAGCAAATTGAAATAAAGTGCATAGTTTGGGAAATGCATAACACACTTCTTTTTATTTAAGTGGTAATAAAATTTAGTAAATAAGCTCCTTCAAGTGAAGACAATACTAGATAAAAAAACCAGAGATATATTAAAATAGCCAGCACACCAAGAGAGATATTAAGTAACAGATGTTTGGAGATAGTTTTAATGCAATCTAAAAAGCCATACCTATTCCATTTATATCATAACTGTTTTCCAAGGAAAAACCTTGTTATACAAATATTTGTTGCTGTACAAATAGCTTGACTTAGAGATGTTTAATAGCAAAAAATCACCTTCTGATTTATGTGGAAAAGAACGTAATGCCCTTTTCAGTAAAATCCATTGATTTTTTAAGGGGCTGTGAAGAAAATGAATATATATATATATATATATATAATTTTAGGGGACTGTGGAGACAATAAAAAAATTATTTGCTAAGAATTTTTAAATAATAAGGCACATGTAGAATCTCCATATTTCTCTCCTATTGATTTCAGTAGGAGTGTGGTGCTGAAATATGTTTGTGAATATGGGTGTCAGTGAAGTCAATGGAAATGTAACATGATAAAAAATAAACAGCATGATAAATATTGTGGTAATGTATTAAAAAAACATGTTCATGAAAGTTAAATGATACATTACAGAGCCCAAATAAATCCTGATGTAGTATCGTGGGTAGAATGATTCTATTTTTTAACAAAAAAGAAAACTTTATCAGAGAACAATTGTGGATGAAGCAGCTATCAAGCCCAAAAACAGGAGTGAGGATTGTTCACATGTTCACAAAAATGTACAGTTACAGAGCCCTAACAAGTGATGCCCTCTTTGTCATTTTTCCCTTTAATTCAATAACTGAAGATACTTAAAGAAAAAAGTTCTAGTCAGAAGACGGTATCCTAGATGAAGTAAATTAGTCACACTACCTTCTGTACAAAAAATAGGAAGATAACTGGAGAAAATTTTCATTTCTATTTATCTGCATGTGTGCAAAATGACAAATCTACAACCCTATGGTATAGGACCACATTGTTATCTGTAAAACAAAATTGTTTTAATTATATTATTTAAATGTAATATATTGTTATAATACACACACACACACACACACACACACACACACACACACACACACACACATATATATATATAATATAAACATAATATATATATACACACACATATATATACACACATACATCATTTGTATTTGAATTTCAAGCATTCATATGGTAAAATCAAATTTTTCAATCCATAATTTTCTTATTATACCAGCACCTATATTCATATCAGACTCTTTAAATTACAAAATCATAAAGCTTAGTCAAGATTTTAGAAAATGGGTATCTTCGCTATATTTCTAAGTCCTTTGGATGGATGTTAATACAGGCAACCCCCCACTTAACGCTGTTTTGCTTAACACTGTTTCGCTATAATGCTCGTTTTGGATTGATACCCAATTTCACATAGCTCAATGAGTTTTGTTATAGAACTCATGGGCATTGTATAGCTGGCAGCAGGGAGTGTACACTATCGCCATAGAACATCAATGGCACAGAGCCTCATTGTGCAATTTAACCCACCCATGCTATATAGCTGCCCACCTGGCGCCCAGGCCAGGTATGGCAGGTCTATAATTTGTGCCATGACTCATGCTGGGGGAGCACCAGATGCCACGCCCCACTCCCGCCACCCAGAGTTTCCATGACTGTGGCCATGACTGCCCTCCCACCCATCACCTGGCATGGAGGGGACCAACAGCACTGGCTCCATGGCCCAGCCCAGCAATGGCATGACGCCAACCGAGCTGGCCCAGAGCTACCAGGTGCTCACATTGCTGTTGCTGGGCACCCTGGTAATGAATTATATTTATTTAAATTAATTCTTATGAGAAAATTGGTTTCACTTAATGCTATTTTGCCTAACGCTCAGTTTTTCCTGAACAAATTAAGAGTGCTAAGCGGGGGTTGCCTGTAATTGTCAAACATTCAAAAATAATACTCAATTTTCACAGACTTAAATAAGCAGAAGAACAATATGAAAGTTGACTTTAAAAAAAATGAAAGGTCATGATGTAAAGTAATCTGTTAAAGTTCCCAAAGTTATTTCAGCCTACCTTTGAGACTAGGTATTCATTGGGTGAGTACAAGTGGTACAGTGGAACAACACTAGAAACCCAGTAGTACACAGTAGTAAGTGTGCAAGCATTAAAGCAATTTCTGCCGGACCATCATGGCAACAACATCACTCTAACACCAACCCTGGTATGAGATGCATGTGCTTGAATTAAAGGCATTTCTGCTGATGAATTTACAAAATTGTTAGAACACCAAATCAAAATATTGAAACAGATAAAATGTTCAGATACGTATAATTTTGATGGAACAAAGCAGACACTTGAACTTATCTGGGGAGCATTTGGCAGCCCAGCAAGGCAAGTAACTTTATTAAATATTACCTCCTCATTGATAAGGGTTCATATCATTATGGTTATTATGATGGGAACATGGGGATTTGTTTTCTGACCCAGAAAGTTATTCTAAGCAGATCACATGGAATGATATGTAAAAAGTATCCCCATGCCTGCCTGAGAAACCATTTTTGAAGATTTTTGTATAAGTTTAGTGTGAGAATGAAAAAGAAAATTTACATTTTTCCCCCCAGAATTTGAAATGTTGTTACAATTTAACATCTGAAACATTTCAAGATCTATGGTAGGTCAAAAGTGAAGTATTTTTTACATGAAATATCAACATTTTAATCTATTTTTTTTCAAAATCTGACAATAAAAAAATGTTTATATTCATTTAAAATTATTTTAATAGCTCGTAATATAAAATGATTTCTACTGTGTCAATTGTTATCCTCATTGTATTCCTCTTCTCACTTTCTTCTGGGCAAGAATCTGACATAATGAACCAGGAACTATAAACATGTTGGAAATCCAAAAGAGATTTGTGAACATCCAGATTCCAGTAGAAATATTGTGTTATACAGGCTAGCTAGAAGATAAGCCATGGCAAATGTTTTCTGATCCCCTGGCTGAAAGAACTGGGATTATTTAGACTAGAGAGAGATTAAAGGGAGATTTTACAACAGTCCTTAAATATCTGAGGGGTAGTTATAGGGAGGGTGGAGATATACTACTTTCCATGACTTCAGGGGACAGAACAAGGAATAATAGTTTTAAACTACAGCAAGGCAAATTTAGGTTGGACTTTAGGAAGAAATTTCTCTCTGAGGGCAATTTATCATTGAAACAAGTTTCCCAGAAAAGCTGTGCAATCTCCACCCTTGGAAGTTTTTAACAGCAGGTTAGACATACATTTGGCTGGAATGATTTAAATAATCCTGCTTTAAGCAGGAGCTTGACGAGATGGTTTGAAGTGCCTTCCAGTCCCACTTTTCTATGGCCTCATACAGACATTCAGTTTTTCTTGGGATAGTTGCTGCTCACCCAGGAGAAACCATGAGTGTACAGATGTTCAGGCTTTTTTCTCACTGGAAAAAGATGCCGGCTGCAGGCTCTAGCTCCCCCTGGCTGCAGATTGGGGAGGAGCTGGGTAAGGTTATTCTGCCCAAGTAGCACAATTTGCCCCACATCAAAGTGCATGTCCAAGCACATGTGCTGAGGCAATAATCCCTGGCTCAAATTTGTGCCACTCCTATTTGAGCTGCTGTAAGCACATGTGTCTGCCTCCAGGAGCAAAATAACCTGGGAATAACCAGGGCTAAATCAGTTATGTCTGTATGTGCTGTATAATTATTGAATATATCACTCATTTCTCTGTTGATTCTTTTCTTACTTATATTCACAAAGGGGAAAAAAAAAGTCTTTCCATTTGTCCAATGTCAAAATTGACAAAAATGTAATCATTTTTAAAAATATTAAACATATAAAAAAAAATAATCAGCCTGACACTATTAGTTTTTAGAAAGAGCTGCCTATAGTTTTCAGATTTTAGGAAATGTGTTCAAACCAAGTGAAAGTGATAAGAGTTCCTCTTAGGGGGATGGATAGCACTTGCTGCCACTTCTGTTTGTGAGTATGTTTTCCCCAATTAAGGAAGGATGCAAAAGGTAAACTCTACCTTGATTTTCAGCCAAAATCTTCCTGAATCACAACTCTCAATTTCTCACTCCGATATTTTTCCAATGTTTATTAATTTCTATGGTCCAAAAACTTGATTTAACATAATTTTCTCCATTTTCTTTTGTTTAGATAGGAAGAGGACAAGTTCCATCTCTTGAAGATGTCATGTATTACCTAAATATGTGGGTCTTTATTCTCTTCCAAGTTGCATTCAGCAGACATTGCAACATCTCACACCTATGTAGCGGGCGATCAGCTGATAGTCTGTCTGTGTAAATTTCTATCCTGGAATCAGTTGTGGACAAATTTCTTCGTGGAAGTAATTTATCCTCATGTTGTTTCAGTTTCTTTACCCCTGGAGTAATTCTATCCTGGATTTGAATGATTTACACCAGTGAGGGTTGCACATCATATGTCTGCTACTTTTTGTTATGACAAGGGTCCGGTGTGTCCAAGCCATCAATATTATTGTCATATGAACTGATTATTACTTTTTGATTAGAAGAATAATGTTATTAAAAAAGAGATCAGTTCACTAAAGTAAAATTCAAGGCTTTGGAAAATATCCAGTCCTCCAAAGATAACTACTTAAGCTTCCCTCTCCCTCTTTCTCTAACCTTTCCCCATAACTTGGTCAGTAGATTAGCACCTGTTATAAGCTATTAGATGTCAGGGCCTAGTGGATGAGTGCCTCGGCACAGTGGAACTTTCTAGCACGAGGCATGGTGAGATTTTGTACGAGGGAGTTTCTCGGCACGGTGGAGAACCCCGGCATGGAAAGGTTCCCGCCACTCGTATGCAAAATCACACATTACTATTGGCAGGTTCTAAATTATTCCTACGTGGCGACTAGCAATTGGCTCCCTAGCCGTATAAAAGGTTGAGGTAGTTTCCGCCCAAGTTGGAGAACTCCGCGCCTATCTCGGAGTGAACATGGAGGACTGATCAACCGCTGACGACTCCCCGTTGCCGACCGTCCCCGATGTACCCCGTGTCCTGCATGCTCATGTTCAAACCCGTTAAAAAGATCTCTCGTCTTATCAGAGCTCCTCGGTTAAACTGAACTGAAGTTTGAAATTAACTTTCTTCCTACGCTGTACATCTCGACAGTGTAAGTAAAGCCATCTTTGTTTGAACCAGTACGCGTTTGTGCCTAATTCTACTCCAGCCGTCGAAAGTACCCATCTGTACGTGCCGGGTTTGTGGACACAACCCAGCCGACCCTTTCCCAGATCCCCCTCAGCCCCAACATTTGAAACTAAAGTTAACTTCAGAAATAATTACGTCATTATCTGCTTTATTTCAAATTATTATCATTAAAAAGATTGTCACGGTGGGGTCCTGCAGGAGGGCCGTGATCTCCTTAGGCCCCCTCTCCGTGACTATTTGGTCCAAGGGCACCCTCTATTCTCGCCCGTCACGTCTTTGCTCTTAAGGTAAAGTTGGGAGGCTGCCTTACATCTCCTCAGCACGGTTAGCCGGGACCTCTGTCCCCGTGTTCTCCCGGACCCACCAGGGGTCTCCCTGTACACCGGGTGCGTTTCAGGCACCCTAGCCTTATGGGCTATGCGTGGCTTCTACCAACCCCTAATACCACACCCCAAGCCTCGCAGATGTACTGAACGTTGGTCTGTCATAATACACGCCCGCTCTCCCGGGCCTTCTCTATCGTGCCCCCCACTCTGGGGTCTCGGTGCCCTTTCTGGGCCTCCTCTAAAAGTGTTGTCCCGCTCTGGGACCCTTGCCCGCTTTGGGACTCTATATCAAGCCTCCGGTCTTTCAGGCCCACTGCGCTGCTTCCCCTTTCCCTGTATGCTGTACTGCTACCCCCTTTTCCTGGGGACCACTGCAGCACCCTGTCCTTCTCTTGGGTTTTCTGCAGTGCTAGCCTGTTACCGGGCTCGTCATGCCCGTCCTGGGCTTCTCACATAAGCCCGAGAGGGGGCACTCTCACATGCTGCCCCTCTTGGGCTTGATACGCCCGCACTGGGGCATCTCCAAAGTGCCCCTCGCTAGGGCGCACCGCGGTACTGCCCTCTTCTCTGGCGCCTTCCGCAGTGCTGCCCTCTTTTCTGGGGCTTGCTACACCCACCTTGGGCTCTTCAAATGCCCCTCTCTGGGGCTGGGGTCTACGCACCCCATAAACTGTGCCCTTACTGGCACCTGGATCCCCACGCTATTGTGGGTCTCCTATGAGAATGCTGCACCTTCCCAGGCACTAGGGGCCCCCACCCCTCTGGGGGGTCCCTATGAGGCCTCCTCCAACCCCTTATAGCCTCACCCAAACCACCGGTTTAATACAAACACTAAAGCAAACACAAGCCTCCTGGCTATAACCAAAACCTAAGGCACTGGGCCATAATAACATAAGCCTCCTGGCTGTAATTCAACACCATTGCTCCAACCTCCGGAGCACTCACGAGCTATACTTGCAATCAGGGTTCTCCCTATATCCTAGCTGAAGGAGTTCCTGCCTCTCCATCTGCTAGCAGGAAACTGCTAGCCTGGCTTCAGCCCTGGGCTTTATAAGGGCCAGGCCCTGCCTCCTACAGGCAGCTGATTCTCATTAGTTGCTCCGGCAACCCACACCTGTACTCCCTAATCACCACTAGGGCTCCTTATGCACTGCCAGAGCTTCTCCTCTGGCAGTTTTCCCCTCTCCAGGAGTGGGGCAGCGAGGTGAGCCGCGACAAAGATCTTTACTGGATCAAACATTATCTTTCATCTTGTATTTGCAACAACTGCTATAGAAATACTATAGTAAATTCAAATTACAAAGCAACACATGCCTATTTTCATAGCACTGCTAAAAGAAAGTCTGGTAGAGTCATAGTAGAGAAGACATTTATAATATGACCATTTATAATATGATCAAATATTATCTTATGTATTAGACTGCCAGTTCTGATAAATATACACAAAAAAATCTATTTAGGATTTTTCCACCACAGTTTTGAGAAAAAATAAGTGGGGAAGGGGGACATAACATAAACTTTTAGCTTTTTCAGATTCTCTCATATTTTGACTTTTAGGTCCTTCAACAGCACTGTGGTCTAACAGCTGCATGCTGTAGTTTCTCTCTAGCTATTTCTCTCAAACTGTTGCCAAGCAATAAGGTATAATGCACCAGACAGAAATATAGGCAGAGTGAAGTAGAAAATGGGAGGAAAAGGATTCAGAGCTCCTACATACATTTCTTTCTCTCAGTGCATTTATTTCTTCATATACAAAGGTTGGTGCAAGTTTTGTCCAAGGCTTAAGCAAGCATTCAATTTATGGATGAACTAGAGCCTTGTTGCACCTTATGCTGTAAGATGAACACATGTTAAATGGCTTAGGGTTATTTGGCTTAGTGGAGCAGGCAAGTCTTAAGGTGAAAAACCATCTCTGATGACAATGAGACAGTGGCTGTCCCTCAGCTGCACAGCTGTGACTTGCCACGACAGGTTGGTGAGCCAGGGTAGGACTAAGAGACTGTAAAAAGTTTTTTAGTACAAATTCAGTGCTGTCAAACATAATGTCCTCACATTTTGTGTGTTTCTTTTCCAGTCTTTTGTATTTATTGGCATTGGATGCTATGCTAATTCCCTAATGGCCTCCTGCTCTCATTGTACAGAGCGAACACCACAACCCCAGAGTGCCTGGCAGCCATAGTGCCTCCCACTGCTGCCCAGACTGTTTCGTGGCATGGGGAGGGGGTGAGAGGAGAGCTCCAGAGGCAAAAAGTATTGGGCCCCTTGAAGTTCAGATGGTACCCAGCCAGCTAAGCTACAAGTGGTTCAATCCTTTTTTTATCCCTGGATTCCACGCCCCACAAAGCTACCTGGACCAGCTCACTGCTCCCAACAGTGGTAGCATGGGGTGGGGGGAGCTCTGGAGAAAAAAGGGACATGCCCATCAGAATTCAGTCAACCAGGTTCCACCTGAGCTCCAAGGGACCCAATCCTTTTCTTTTTTTCTCCAGAGCTCACCCTTTGCCCCACCCCCTCTGGTAGGAGCAGCAAGCTGGTCTAGGAGTGACTAAAGGCACTGTGGCCACTGAGTGCTCTGGGGCTGTGTCACTTGCTCTGCCCAACATCCATGGGGGGGGGGGGGAGCACCAGGCCCTGCCCTGCCACACCCTGGCATCCCCACTTCCTCTGAATCAGGAGGGGCCACTGCATCCTGGGATGCTGGAGGACTTCAATTTGGGCAGAATAACCGTAGGGAGTGGCCACATGTTATTAGAACAGGAGCAAAATTAGGCAGAGTGGAGTGGTGTAACTTTAGCAAGTGATTTAAATCATTTAGCAAGTGCTTTAAGCCAAAGAATGAGTGCTTTAAACCATTTAAAGGTGTTAACATGCAGCCAATCCAGGGGTTAAGAGTTTCAGAAGCCCTGTAAATTTATTGTGTAACAAGACTCCCAGTTGTTTTACTCCCTCTTCAGAATGATTTCCTATATATGTGTATATAGCGAGAGCACTAATGTAAAAGTGAAAGATATGAGATTAGTAGAATTTTTATGATCCCCTCCATTCAGAGTAAATATATTTATGAACATAATTTGCCATGGTTCAAAACAAGAACTTTTATTTTCTTATTAAAATTCCTCTCCTGTGGGAAGGCATAATTTTTCACTAGTTAGTATTCTAAAAATAGATTTTAAAGTAAGTATTAAAAACGTAAATAATTTGAATATTACTATGATGTTACATTCGTTTCAATTCTATTTAAAAATTCATTAAAATAATTCTATTTTGCACCAGCAGATATATTTTCTAGCTGTAACTGCTTTCTTACCCTGCATACACTTCATATTTCTGATGCTAGGAATGATATTTTTCAGTGTTACCTCATTCTCAAACACCATACCTAAGGCAAAACTCCTTACTTGGTCAAAACTTCCAATGAAATAAATGGGAGCTCTGCTTGAGTAAGGAGTGTAGGACTGGGTCATTAATATCACACGATACACAACTAATTCAATCCATTTATCATCATCTTGGTAGCTGGAGGGACTAGATAACTACAAAAAAAAATTCAAATGCACATGATAACCTAGAAAATTTTCAATTAAATAATTCCTTATGATGTGGCTGTCTTCAATAGTATCAAATGTAGACATTTTGATGAAAATAGGAAGAACCTGTGCCTTAAAATGCATGTTTAATTATTTTTAAATGATTATCCAATCTCCTACTGAATTAATGGGATTACTTTGCTCAATAACTATGATGTCCTATGGTCAGGTATTTCTGAATTTATGTAAAACAGTATATTTATATCAATCTAGTAGTGGCAGCTTCGTCTCAAATACATTAAATACAGCATACATTAAAACCCTGAAGGCCAACCTGAATGCTGAGAAGTTTACATCTGTGTTAAATGTGTATACAAGGAGTATGAATTTTGGTTAAAAGCCTCCTAGTGAAAGTGTCCCAAGCATGAAGAATTTACGGGAAAAGTTTCTAAATAGTATAACAAAAATATCAACTGGATGGTCCCTGGTGTATCAATTAGGAAATGTAAGGTAATAAGTGACTGCATGTTTTATTAGATGCAAGCAAAAGAATTCCAGAAACCCATGATTTAAGGAGAGAGAGAGAGAGAGAGAGAAAGCGAGAGAGAAGATGGGAAAGGCAATCATCTGAAACTGTAAAAAGGCTAATGTTGGTAGACAGGAGTGTGTGACCTACAGATTTGCTAATCCAAGAAGAAGGATGGGTAATGTGATGCCATAGAGACATATCAGACAATATTCCTAAGAGGTGCAGAGCAAATATCAAGACTAGGTGAAGGAATTGTCATTGTTTTGTAGGAAGAATAAGATGAGTCGGCATGATATTTTCAGTTATATCTGAATTCAGAAGAATATGACAAATCTAAGGGCCTTAGAGTTAATTTTCGGCAGCTTCTGGAGCTCTGAACCCCTTTATTGACTGCATGTTAACAACTTTTAAGTAGCTTTAAGCACCTGATTTTAAAATTACACCACTCCAGGACAGGATTATCTAATCTGCCTAATTTTGCTCCTGTTCTATTAAAGTGTGGCCACTCCACACAGCTATTCCATTTTAGTTGAAGCCCTCCCAAGGATCCCCTTAGTTGAAGCATCCCAGGGATGCAGAGGCTCCTTCCCACTGTGAACTCTACTGCTCAGGGGGTGGTTCTGTTACCAAGATAACTCCCCCTCCTGCCCCCAGGGGTGTTACCTTCCCACTCCACAGGGGGGAACACAGTGCAAATGCTCTTCAGAACACACATGTGCTAGCTAGCACAACCTTTTCCTCCATCAACCTCCAACTAAGCCAGCATGAGTCAAAAGATGTCCCCCCTGGACTTTGTCAGGTGGGCACCTAATTGGAGCCATGGTAAGGTGCTGGACCTCATTGTGACATGGGGAGAGGAGAGGGGGATCTTCAGAGCACATGTCCTCTCCAGCTTGAGGCCCCAAATGTGACTCATTGGTTTCGCACACACTCTTGGGGGCCTGACTGAGTCCTCATGAACTGGCCCCTGTCCTTCCCAGGGCAGGGGCAGGGGCACAGTCAGGGACAGGGGCAGGGATAGTGGGGGCAGGGGCAGTAGCACCCCCAAAAGTATCTTCCCTCACTGCTTCCAGTTCCCAGTCTCCTCTGGAAACACAACCAGCACCCGCCACATCCCAAGCCACAAATCCTGTGGGGAGTCCTGAAGTCATGTCTCTGTACACTAGGTTGGACATGCAGGCTGGTGTGGGGCCTGATCCTGGAGAGAGTGGGATGCTCATGGGAGCACACAGTGCCCAAGCCCTTACCCTGGGGCAATGGCATGCCTGGAAGAGGAACTGTGGCTGGGCATCCTGGCTGGATCAACTGGGCCTGGTATGCAAACTGGATTCAACCCAGACACTGTCAAGTCAGGAAGGAAGCTGAGATGGCTTTTACCATTAATGGCTGGGCCCCCAGGGTCATACTGAAGAGGGGAGGGGGCTTCTGGGTGGCAAACATGTAGTGATGGGTCTGTGAGGTGCCAAGCCTTCTCCTGGGCTGGTGAGGATCACCAAAACATGTATCTGGGAACTCCAGTCCTGCCCTTGGCTCTGCTCCCTTCTGTGGACTTGGGTATATAATTTAATCCCCATGGACCTCTCTTTTTGGAGATCATAAGAGTGATGTGCCTATCTTCTTTTAGGACAGGTTAGTTCAGGGGGCCACTGAGGTGTGTGAGAATGTGAGGGGCCACCAGTTGGGAAATGATGCTGGGAGAGAAAGGAGTCTGGTTTTAATTCTGGGCAGGACCATGTTCTCAGGGATAGATGCACCATTAAGTAAGGTGCAGTGTAATGGCTGCCCAGAGATCCCATTCAGGGGCAGGCAGGAGCAAAGGGGCAAGTGGCACAGTTGTACAGTACAGGGGGTGACCAAGGGTCCAGGCTGGGGGTCAGGTGATCGGGTTCTGCTCCTTCTTCTGCTACTGGGTTCCTGAGCAGCCTTGAATGAGTCACCCAGTACCTGTGTCTCAGTTTCCCTATCTGTATAAGTGTTGTCTGCTACCTTTTTTCAAGGGGAGTGGGCAGTAAATTTGGGACCAAACTTTCCAATTCAGGCCTATTTCAGGGGCTTTTTGAGGATGTTGGGACTCAGGCTAAAACCTGGACAAATCCTGAAAAACACAGGGTGGCTTGACCCAAATGCACAGGTTGTGGCTGTCCCTATGGAGAAGAACAGCCACCAGCATTCACTGGCCACCCCTATGGGGGATGCATGACCCCAGACTTGTGCATGGCTGACCGGATACATGACAGCTCCAGGTCTAGCATGGCATGGGGGATTGGATTTGTGAGGATCTTTCCACCTCCCATTCATTAAACCACTGTCTGCCTCCCAGTTACATTTCCCCCCGTAGTCTTCACCCCACAACCCATCTGTCACACCCCTGCCCATAGAGCAGGGAAGGAAACCAGTCCTGGCTTACCAGCCTTCTAGTGACAGCTCACAGATACAGCTCCTAAGCTGAACAATACTAAGCTGCTTAACATTTGTTCAGCTTACGGTGTATGGTCTGACAAGGTCCTAAGGGGATAAAACAGAGGCAGGAAAGATGGCTTTTTTACTAGTGTGAACTGATCTGGCTGGCTGCATGTGAGTTAGGGTTTGGGAATTGAGCAGGGAGGAAGGTAGCTACCAAATTTCCTGACCCATGGGGAGCCCTATAGGCCACTTACAATGGCTCAACAGGTATCATTTGACCCAGGCACTGGAGGTTGAGCACCCCTATTTTAAAGCAATCATTTTAAGTATCTGTACAACTGCTATTAGCCTTTGGATTTTAGCTGAATTACTGACTGGGTCATTCAAATTCCAGCACCTGGCCTCAGGCATGAAGATTCATTTAAGCTGTATCTGGAAGAAAGCTTTATACAAAACAGAGAATTAGATATGCAGCTCATCCACATAGTCTAATAGAACTGTTTGCTCAATTCCAGAACCTACCAATCAATCAGTGTAAATCTGAGAAACTGATGAAAACTCTGTAGAAAGGAGAACAGCTATAAGAAACTGGGTTCAGTGCTCTGGAACTACATTAAAGCTCAGGAGTTTATCTGTTACAAATATGTTTTCAGTATTGTGTTTTCATAGGTCCCTTCTCTCTGAGCACTAACAGACAGTCCTATATTTGTGCAAATGGTGATAGTGGTAGTGCAACTTTGGATCCCAGTATTTGCTCTCTATTGACCATCTCTTGTTTTCAAATAATTTTGGGTGTGGAAGAGCACTTGTTTCACCCAGTCTGGGGGAAGGCAGACTACTTTAAGCTGCTTATGTCTGGGCTAGGAGGGGGCACATGAAACAGCTTGCTGCTCCTGGGAGCAGTATGTACAGGCATTTGCCACTTCGAGCAGCTGCATGGAAAAACTGGCGTAAGTAAATCAGGGTTGGGAGCGGGGCAAGTAGGATTGTAGGGGCTAGCATGTTTTCTGTGGACAGCTTAGTGGGTCTATGGCTTGGTGGGGTAGGGGTTGCTCAGTTTGGGAAGGATGGGGGAGTGGAGGGGGGGGAAGGGCTAAAAATAGGCCAGCTAGGGTCACAGGGTTGGGAATAATATAATCCCAGGACTGAGGAAAGGGGTTGGGCTTTCCCAACCCTGGAGCTTCACTAAAAATATATGCAGGTGTTTACTTGACTAAGTTAACCCTTTCCAAGACTGGGTTAATTTAAACTTGATCTAAGTTAGTGCACCTACTCAGATGAACTAACATATCAGGAGTGCCATTTTTTGTCTGATTTAAGCCCTATGAACTGCGTGCATGATTGAGCATTTAGATTGACCTAACCCTGGTTAGGTTGATATAAATGTAACAGCTGTACGAACACCCTCCCAAATAGTTTCTTGCTCTCAGAATATATAAATTACCCCTAATGAAATATGCTGCAATGACTCCTTATTGCATTATCTATATATAAATATGGCTTTATAGGGTTCTGTGTGTATACACGCAGCCACACACTTGGAATTTTTTAATTGCACATTTTTTGTTTGAAGATGAATCCTACAATTTGGGTCATGTGGTTGGAAGCAAACCCTGTGGATTTTTTAAAGATGCTAAATGTAATACAATTGCCTATATAGATAGTTCAAATTCTGTTGTCAGCTTATTACTTTATACTAGTCTATATTCAATTAAAACTACCAATAGAGAAGAAAGTACTAACAAAATTCCAATGATTTCTCTATTGCTAGGGCCTGATTGTTATTATCAGATGTAAGGACATTATAAATACGTACAATTTACTCTTGTAAATGAAATCAAAGTTACCTTATCATATTTGTGAAAGATCACAAGCCATAAGCAAGCAGGCAAAGGATGAAAAGTTAGTTTTCATGCCAGGTAATGAAAAAAAATCAATGTTTTCTTTCATAAGTTATTGGAAATATGTTATAAGATTTATAACATACAAACAATCACTATATATCTTACTGTAGATCTGATAATTACCTCATTACTTATTTAATTTATTCCATACTCTTCTTTGTAATGCTGAAGAGGTTCTTTTCACTAACTGGCATCTTGTGCTTGATGTTTTTAAAGTGTGCTGGCCCTCTCTATTAGATACTTGGCTGTTTCTCTTAGTTTCTTACACCCCTCCTTTCTCTTTCATGTACTTTCTAAACACCTCTGTCTGCATCACTTAAGTTGAGTAACAGCTTTGTCCCTCCCCCACCTCCATCCCTGTTCAGATCTTTCTTCATTTTTTCCTACCTGTATTTCTAATCTTCCCACACAAGATTTTACTTTTACTCCAGCTTGTCTTAGAGCTCCCCTTGCTGTTGGATGCTGTTATGATGCAGGGAACTTTGAAAGAAAATTTGAGCATGATGCATGCAGCATTCAAATAACCACTTACAATGTTTTGTGTTAATGGTGCTTCATAAACAAGAATCATCTAAGTCAGCTGGGCAAGTTTATTGTAACATTCATTGGCAGGCATTGAATAGTGTAATGTTTTCTCTGTGCAGATCTTCAAATTAAACTGTAAAGAAGGCAATGGCATACAATGCAGATTTTCGTGACTACCTACAAAATCTGACAGATCATTCCTCTGCAAAGAATTCCATTTTATTATCCTATCATCGTTATGTCAACAGGGATAATCTTGATTTTTTTCTTTTGTTTTCTGAATAACAAGAAAACACAGTGAATTACTTAAAATAAACAATGTAACAGTAATTATTGTAAATATGTATGCATATCTAATATGGACTCTGATTAGTTATTATAGCAAGTTCTGTTAAGCAAGTTCTTTTAACAACTGGAATGCCATTTCTCTGTCAATGAAAGTACAATTAAACAAAAGCTTAATAAAAATAGAAAATGTTAAAATGTTAATAAATATGTTTTAAAAATGAATCCTGAGACTGGTGTTAAAAATAGTCAAATGTTTAAATATTTTTTACTTAAACAACATGACCTCTGCATATCATTGTCAACAGCGCAAGTAGATAAATTATCACTATTGCTTCCATACAATAAAAATGTCTGATAGACAGCTTTATTCATTATATGGTACAGATTCTCATCTTCTAGTTTTAAGAAAAGGGCCTGTTAATTGAAAGTATTCCTAGACAGAATTCATGGCTCTTGCTCATGTTCCTTTAATTATTACTACATGCTTTTCTTCTTTTTTTTATACTGTCTAGGGAGGTTTTGGTTTTACTAATTACTGCCCTAATACTAATCATTCCAGTAGACACAAGTGGAATTTAAAACCTGATATTCCCTCTTAAAGAAGAGTTAACATTCAAATTTAGTTGTGAGAGACATATTGAGATTGAATTTTTTAATGGAAACTGACAGAAGGTCACCTTGATTTTCTGGAGAGTATTGCAGTGAAGAGAAGTTTTCAATTTGATTATTCATCTTTGAGTGCTGAACAATGCAAAAAAAAGTTAACAGTGTACCTTAAGACTGAAAACTGAATTCCATTTCACATAAAGAAAAAATTCTGGCACCAATGCATATCTAAGACTGTCCTAGCTCAATGATACAGGGTCCATATATATTGAAACTTCAAAGTACAATCTGATTATGGATGCAATTATATTTAAAATATATATTTAAATAAATGAATAGACTGGATCTCAAGGCACTACTTTCAATTAAGCAGAGGAGAGAAAGAGATTCTTTCTTTAGTCCAGTACAAAATTAAAAAAGAGGAGGAAAAAAAGACAAAAAAAGTAGCCCTTGTCATGTTTCATGCATATATCTAAGATACAAATGTATTTCTACTTGTCAGACTTGCACCTGCAGCCAAGAGAAAGATCTTTTTTTCTTGCTGGTGTCTGGCAATACAGTTCAGAGGAAAAGCTCTAAAGTACAAAATGACCTGACCTTTTATAACTGCAGAGTGGTAAAACAGCATCTTCATTAGGGCTTGAAAAACAATCTTACTGAGATCAACAATGCTTTTAAAATTATGTTTTGGTGTTTGTTTGGTTTTTTGCAGATTACCCGGCTAGTTTATAAACTTTATTATAGTCAGTAGCAAAAATAGCAAAAAGACACTTTCAAGTGTCATGCTAGGCAGTACACCACAACAACTTCATAAGTAAAGCAATGGAATTTTAATTATTTTACAGTGTTGAGATTTACTGAGTTGTTTTTTTTTCTCAATGCCTCCCGTTCTTCTATCTATAGCTATTCACAGTACTGTACTCTTTCCACTTCATCTTTCCTTTCTTCTCTGAAGCTGGACTCTCCTCTCTTGAACATCAAGCACTATGCTATGCAGATTATTAAAGGACCCATTGTAGGCAACAAGGATCTTACATTTATTTTATTTTCTTAATAAATATAGATGAAAACATTTAAACTAGCATTGCAAAATCTTTAAAAAAGCCTACTATGATTTGGAGTAAATTTATGAAGGCATATATATATACTCATCAAGTTATACTGAGTTCAGGGAGGTTCTATGTGAGCACATAGGTTCAATTTGAGATACCAGTCTGAAAGACAATTGCATGAGCAAATACAACTAATCTGGTGATCACCCAATATATACTTGATGAAAATTTTGGGCCAAAGTATGCATGTTGCTATATCCATGGTTTTCTGATTAATGAAGCGACTCAGACTGTTTTTCCTACAGTACAGTGAGGTTCTTGGTCACTTCTTTGCTAGCTTACTTCACAGACCAATATAGTACAGGACACCGATTATCATTTAGAGAAGGGGTGTCAAAATCCTCCTGTCCTATGTGCTGGATGAGGTGCATTAGGCTGGTCTACAGGCCGGATAAGGCTGAGCTGGAGTCAGTGTACAGAGATGCTCTGACAAGGGACTTGTCGCAGAGCACCCCAGTGCTCTGCTCCTAGAGGAGAGAAACTGCCAGGTAGAGAGACAGAGCCCTGGCAGATCATAACGAGTCCAGCTGAGGGTTGCCAGGGTAACGAGCCCAGCTGCGGGTTGCCGGGGCAGCTAAGGGGAGCCAGCTGCCTGTAGGAGGCAGGGCCTGGCCCTTATAAAGCCCAGGGCTGAGACCAGGCTGGCAGTTTCCTGGCAGCATCTAGAGAGGTAGGAGCTCCCTTGGCTGAGATATAGCAAGAAGCCTGACTTGCAAGTACAGCTCACTATAGCCCTGAGAGGATTGGGCACTATGGTTTAGCCAGGAGGCTCTAGTTTATGTTCAGGCTTGCATATTAGACCGGAGGCTTGGGTGAGGCTGTAGGGGTTGGAGGAGGCCTCACAGGGACCCCAGAGGTGTGGGGCCTCTGAGCGCAACCAGTGGGTTGCGGGCGGGGAACAGACCCCGGGTTGTATGCGGGGTACATAGACCCCAGCCCCAGAGTGGGGCAGCATTGAGAAGCCTGAGGTGGGCACGGTGAGCCCCAAAGAGGGGGAGCGCCGTATTGGTCTATTGAGAAGCCTGAGGCGGGCACGGGAGTGGGGCAGTACTGAGAAGCCCGAGGCGGGTACGGCAAGCCCCAAAGAGGGGGAGTGCCATATTGGTCTAGTGAGAAGCCCGAGGGGGGCACAGCGAGCCCCGAAGAGGGGGAGCGCCATTGTAGAGAGAGCCCGGGAAGCGGGCGTGCAGACACACCAACGTCTATTACATCAGTGAGGCTTGGGGCGTGGTATTAGGGGCTGGTAGGAGCCACGCATAGCCCATAAGGCTAGGGTGCTTGGGGAACACCCATCATACCGGGTGACCACAGGAGTCCGGGAGAACCGCGGGGACAGAGGTCCCGAGTAGCTGTGCCCAGGGAGTCATAGGCAGCCTCCCAACTATATATATACTCCAACAAGATGTGGCAGGCGAGAATTAGAGGGTGCCTTGGGCCGGCCTGACACGGAGCGAGGGACCTTAAGGAGCACTGCGAGGACCCCGCCGTGACAGGACTATATGTAATGTCGGCTCTGTGTCAGCGCCCTGTGCTGCATGCAAGTGGTGGGTGGGTGGCGTGAACTTACTTGTCCCAGAGCTGGTCTGGATCAGGCCCAAGGCTATCCATGTACACCATACCTAATGCACAGGACTGGTCGAGCAGAGAGCAGCATGCATTACACACCCCATGCCATCCCTGAAAATAATCCCTGTGCTGCCAGGTCTAGGCCATATGCAGCTCAGGTCCTATAATGGAACTGGCCACGCACACTGCATGCAGCATAAGGGGCCATAAGGGGGTGTGGACTGCATGCCACACTTTCTGGACCCATCCTGTATACTGGTTCTGGCACAGTGTAAACCAGACCAGCCCTGGAGCCAGCATGGAGGGACACTATGGTGAGACATCACACACAGCATGAACTCCATGCTGGTCCCCTGGGCCATATGTGGTGTCCATGATGCTAGGTCTAACTTGTGCACCAGGCCAGCTCCATGTGCAGGGTCTGTTAGAGATCCGTGTGATAAATCATATGGTTTCATAGGCCAGATATGGTCTACGGGTCATATGCTTGGCACACATGATTTAGAGAAATGAACAATATCAAACACTTACTTGCAACTGAACTGATTACTAAAGAATAAAAAAAGAACTAGAGAATGCCAAGTGGCTAATGTGACAGTCCAAACCTGCCTCAGAATTCCATTCATATCAGAATAACAAAAGGAACAAGCTTTTGTCCCAAAGGGTAAAAAAATTATGACCAATGTCAGAAGCCATTTCCACAAACAAAAGGAAATAAAAGTATTAAATAAATGGTCATACAGGGGTTTATATCTGAGAGCGCCATTTGTTATTTGAGTGGTTAGTTTGGGAAGTGCTGACCAAACCAAACTGTTCCCTGTAGTACTTTTGACAATGTTCTGCCCAAGTTTCTCAAATAATAAGGTTTATTCCACTTATTCCACAGTTTCAGGCATCTTAGAGTTGGAAAACTATTAAAATTAGCTACCTTCTTGCTTGCTATGTTTCATATCTTTATTTCTGTAAGCATCCTCTGGGACATTTTCTGTCAGGTCTAGAGATTTATAAAGTGGCCATTAATGTCTATACTCATGATTCCCATGTAATTAATGTATCCATATTATCAATAACAATAAACTACTGTCATATAATTTTAGCATCTGTGTGGACTGATTTACTTAGAACTATATTATATTCTAGCTGGTGCTGTTGTTAGAGATTTTCCTTACAAAAGTAACTCAATATTTGTTCTCACTTATCCAGATAGGGAGACATAATTCTAGGTCCAATTCCACTTATTCTTTCCCATACAAAATAGGAGTAAAAAATATTTGTGCAAAGAAGTGTTTGTGTTATTCAAGATGGAATCCACTCTAAGGGCAAAACCATGAGAAAATCTTCACTAAGCTCCATCTGTTGTGACTGATAACCCACTTTGAATTAAATACCCTAGTGTAACCATCCAAAGACATGGGGAAAGTCTGTTCAATTACTGTTTTACAAGGATCTGAAGCAGAATAGTTGACTTCTATGCACAAGAAGTACTGCAGTTGCATTATATTTGCTCTCAACCTTGCCTGCCCTACCAATAGAAGTTCTGCTACACTAAAGGTGAATCTATATGAGATACTTAATGCACAGTAGACTAATTCTACTGTGCATTAGTGCATCATGGAAAAATCCATGCTAATGTGCAATAGAATTAGTCTACTGTGCATTAAGCATCACAAAAGACCATGCGCTGGCAGTACTGCATAGTAGTACTAGTTACTGCACATTTAGTTGGTACCTCATATTAGAAGTACTAAACTTAATGCACAGAAACAATGGTGCATTAATGCACGTGTAGGTGTGCTCTAGGAGAAATTATATGACAGCCATTGTGATGCATGCATTATAGCTACAAAATCTATATAAGACAGGGGCAGACAAAATATGGCCCATGGGCCAGATCTGGCCCACCAAGCTATTCTGTCCAGCCTATGGGGCCCCTAAAAAAATTAGAAAATTAACACTTATCTGCTCCCAGTGCCTGTCGAAATGACAGGATCTAGAGGCAGTAGGACCCAGGGGGACCTGGCAGCAGGATGCAGCAAGCCAGCCCTGCCCCACCCCCAGCCATTTCCCAGTCTTTCTGCTGGCCGCACTGCTTCAGCACCACCTGGCTCCCAGCTGTATCACTGGACCATGGGAGCATGGGGCCTATGCCAGTACTCGGGGGGAGGGTGTAGGGAGGGAGGAACTGTGTGTGTGCTTGTGTGTGTGTGTGTGTTTATAGGGTAAGCCCCAGACCACACCCACCATACACATGCACCCACACCCCCTCTCACTACCATTTGCACAGACCCCACACCCTCTCACACTCCCCAGCCACCCTCCCCAACACAGCCCACCACAAAACCCACACCCACCCACACCCCACATATCCACACACCTCTGCACATGCTCCCTCACCCCACATCTATCCCCCACACAGACACACCCACACCCTCCCCCACACCCTGATACCCACAGTCCCCCACAAACCTATTCCCACCCCACCCAATATACAAGAGTAATACTTCATTTTAAGCTATTATATACCATTATCTCTATGTACACTACACAAACACATGTAACCCAGGACAAAATGTTTTTTGTAAGCAAAATAAAGAATGTTTTAGATGTTCACTTTTTAGAGTATAATTTGGTATTTTTCTGGTTCTGAGATGGCAAAACCCCTTGTACTTTTGGGGGCAAGGGGAGGGACCTTTGGTGGCAAAGTGCAGGGGTTAGGGGGCGGGACTTCCAGTCACAAGATGGTGACTGGAAGATGGTGATGGGGCAGGGTACCTGTCAAGGGGTGGGGCTACCCATGTGGCCCTTGACAGCTTGCTAAAATTTGGTAAGTGGCCCTCCACCCAAAAGTATTGCCTGCTCCTGATATAAGAACATACAACAATAAAAAACCGGTGGTCCTGATTAATCCTTCATGAACTCTCCTTACATAACAATTTGCATTGTATTGTGCCATTGAAATCAGTACTACTTATGATAAGATTTACTTTAAAAATATGTTTGGGGCTGTCGTTCATTCCTGATGACAATTGTAAGAGCTTCATTAAGCTCCCTGAAATTATTTCACTGAACACTAAGAAAAAAAAAAAGTGTCTGTTAAAATCAAAGTTATAACTTTGTAATCCAAAAATATGTCCAATTCATTACAAAATATGCAGTCCCTTTAACAGGAGAAGAAAGCCTTCTTCTGGGGGTAGAGGGTGAGGGGAAGGAAAAATGAAACATAACTGTTAGTATATAAAGAAAATTTAAAACAGGTTAATTTTTCAGAAAAATAAGCATCAACAGTGCTAATTTATTGCCAGAAACACATTTGCAAGAGTCTATTAAACCTGTTTGATCTGAAGAAGCTGAAAGCTCTCATTCATCAATAACAATAATAAAAAGAAAGAAAAACCTTTGTGTTGTAAACACTTTATGTCCATTTACACAGTCTTACAGAGGACATACAAGGTTTCTTGCCATGAAGCTCTCATAACAGATTTTTTTGCCCCCAAAATTGCTTGAAAAAAAGAACAGTGGCATAGTAGTTAACCCTCAGGTTAGACACAGTTCCATTAATTGTAGGCAGTTCTTATAGCAAACTGAGTGTACAATCTCCTGTTATTGAAACCTCTTAAAATTATTTGATCCTTTGACAAATGACATTCTGATTTCACCTCTACAAGAGGTTGCGAGTTAAGTAAGCTGTTGTGGAAAACTTAAGGAAGAATAAAGCTTTCATTCTTGCACATTAATTATTTGAAATATGACTCATTGAAATAGTTTGAGTTTTTTATTTCCAAATATTGGATTTCTCACGAAGCTCAGATGATTTTTTTATACTGAAATTACTGTATTTACACAATATATGTAAGTATGATATATAGAATGTTAGGTTGCTTAAGCATTCTAGGTATAACCAATTTTCAATTGCTAGTAATTTAAACTTTTTTCCCTGTTTGGCAGAAATTGTGTATTTAGAGTAAAGTCAGCAATAAATATATTTCCCAATTAAAATCTTGCAACTTAATTTTAACAGAATTTTACTTGGAGGAATAGGACAGCTTAAATGTGGTAAGTAATCCTTAGATTTTCTTGGAAAATAAGATCAAGAAGTTTTCACCCCTGGATAGCCTTGACCTTAAGAAGTTGTTTTGCTAAGGGAGAACTGGAGGCAAATAAATGGGCCCTATTCTTAGCTTATGCAAAGTTGTATTGGCATTAAAGCAGAAGGTGATTTTAAGATGATTCAATGAGCAAAAGAGTGATGGTCTCAGTGAAACTATTGATAAGGACAAAATTAGTGAAGAAAGAACAATCAGATATAGGTAAAAATTTGCTATTTGTCATGTTGTTATACATGCCAAAGAGGGCATATAAGTAGAGATGGGTCAAAAGACAGATGCAACTTAGTTGTTATTGATCAGGCTGAGTCCCCATACAAAGGAAACTTAACATATGGTACCATAGTGCATGTATCAGGAGATGCACTGACTACATGCAATCCTTAAATTGAAAACGAGGTAGAAGATAGACCTAAAACTAAACAAGATACCTATGCATAAGCTGATGCCAAACCATTATCAATATTAAGTGTTAGCAAAGGGATTCAAGGATCCATTTCAGGGCCTAGCACTTTTTATTGTCATTCCTGAAAAGGTAGTACATGAGAAAATATTGAAGCCAGCAAGTCTCAGAGTCTGTAAGATGACAACATTGTCTGAACAATGAAGGAGAACATTTATTTGTAAAAGCAAGGTTTTTTTTTTTTAAGAGTTTCATATTGACATTGAAATTCATTAGGAATTTCATCCAGTATGCAGTAACCTCCCCACTTGGCTTCCCAAATACCACTGAGAGCTATCATAAATGTACAGAGACATTAGGACAACACAGAAGATCTGAAGTCTGGACAGAAAAATAAAAAATATTTAGGTTTTGAAATCTCAATGCCAAGTATGTACACTAACAACAAAGAGCCATTAAGTATCAAAATGATGCCTATCTTACATCAGGACATGTAAATCAAACTCAGAGCAGGTCTTTACACTGACAAATAGTATATGGGGTAAGGAAAACACATAGGAAGTTATTGCATTATGTAACTACTGTTGGAGGAGATACAAAACTAATAATGACTATTACATAGCTTTAAAATATTTTGGGTATTGTAGACACCATGCAAAAGTAGAGAATTTGTGTAGATAATTTCATATAGGAAAAGCTGTAATTAATAACATCAACATTTATTTGTAGTAAGTCTAATGAGACCATTAACAATCAGGAAATGTGTAACTGGTGAATGAGAGCAGGTTTCTCCAATGGTGTCTTCCAAGTCCCTTGGGTGTCAGTCACGTGTGCCAGATATTGAAACGGATGAACCTTTTGCTCCTCTAACACCTGTGCAAAGTAATAACTTGAAAAACAGGACTTCATCTGCCAAAGACAATCTATGTTGAGATATTAATTATTCCTTTGGGAGCTAGGTACAGTAAACTGCAGGCTTTAAAAGCTAACATGAAAGCGAAAATGGGTTTTCAGAGTTATGTGAAATCCACTGAGCTTGAAAATGCAAACACTAAATTAAAGTGGTAGGCAATACTACTACATTTTAAGAGTGATTTTTATATCTCTGGTTAAATTTCAGATTAGCAGGATTGCTAATATGATGGGCTTCATCTCTCCCCTAATGGCAAGCGTGTCTTCTCTTCCAGGTTGGCTGATCTCGTATGGCGAGCTTTAAACTAGACTCGCCGGGGGAGGGGGCTGCAGGAAGACGAGGAGACACCATCAGGGCAAGGGGTGCAAAGGTAAGTAATGGGGGTCCTGATGGTCTGCCTAATCGGGGGGGACACACAGTCTTGCAAGGCCTTAAATGCCTGTACACCAATGCTCGTAGCATGGGGAACAAACAGGAGGAACTCGCCCTCAGAATAGCTAGTTCAAATCCAGATGTCGTAGGGTTAACAGAGACGTGGTGGGACTCGTCCCATGACTGGGCAGTTAACATTAGGGGCTATAGGCTGTACAGGCGGGATAGAGAAGGCAAAAAAGGGCGGGGGATTTGACGGTGGGGGTCTATTACAGACCCCCCAATCAGGAGGAGGAGCTGGACAGGGAATTTTCAGGCCAGCTTGCGGAGACACTAAAAGCAAGGGATGTAGTTGTCATGGGCGATTTTAATTACCCGGACATCTGCTGGGAGGAGCAGTCAGCCGGGACGGACCGCTCCAGGAGGTTCTTGGCCGAGTTGCAGGACCTCCACTTGATTCAGGAGGTGCACAGTCCCACCAGAGGAGATGCTCTGCTGGACCTGGTCCTGGCCGCAGGCGACGACCTGGTAAGAGGCCTCCAGGTTCTTGACCACCTGGGCAATAGTGATCATCGCGTGCTGGAATTCACCATCCAGCGTAGAGTGTCAAGGGCCCGCAGCAAGGTGGTGGCCCTAGACTTCAGGAGGGCCAACTTCAGTGAGATGAGGAGATTAGTGGGAGAGGAACTGGGGTCCTTGAGGGCAGAGGAACTCAGCGTCCAAGAGGAGTGGTCGTTCCTTAAGGAAACGATACTCGGGGCCCAAGGGGTGTCCATCCCGACAAGAAGCAAGGCGGGCAGGAGTGTCCAAAAGCCCCCCTGGCTCACCAAGGGTGTCCGGGAATGCCTGCTTGCCAAAAGGGTGGCGTACGCCCGGTGGAAGGGGGGTGTAATCTCCAAAGAGGAGTATACCTCCTCTGCTCGGGCCTGCAGGCGGGCTGTTAGGAAGGCCAAGGCGGAGATAGAGCTCGGATTAGCGTCCAGGATTAAGGATAACAAAAAGTCCTTTTTCAAATATATTGGGAGGATGAAGAAGGCGCCGGGTAATGTGGGGCCCCTGCAGGATATGCGGGGCAATCTGGTGGTTGCGTCAGAGGATAAAGCGGACCTCTTTAACCAATTCTTCACCTCCGTTTTCTTGTGCAGGGACCGGGACTTCCCTGCTGTGATAGAAGCCGGACGCGAGGGGATCGCCTTCAGACCTCAGGTTGGGGAGGACCGGGTTAGAGAGCTTCTGGAGGGGCTGGACGCGTTCAAGTCAGCGGGTCCGGATGCTCTCCACCCCAGGGTGCTGAGGGAGCTGGCTGGGGTTATTGCAGGGCCCCTGGCACGGCTCTACGAGCGATCGTGGTGCTTGGGCCAGGTGCCAGATGATTGGAAGGTAGCTAATGTGGTCCCCATCTTCAAAAAAGGGAAAAGGGAGGACCCGGGCAATTATAGGCCCGTCAGTCTTACCTCAATCCTGGGGAAGCTCTTTGAGAAGATCATCAAGGAGCACATTTGTGATGGGCCGGCATCCGAGATGATGCTCAGGGGCAATCAGCATGGATTTATTAGGGGGAGATCATGTCAGACCAACCTGATTGCCTTTTATGATCAGGTCACAAAGGCCATGGATGCAGGTGTCGCGGTGGATGTAGTCTTTCTGGACTTCAGCAAGGCCTTTGACACCGTCTCTCACCCCATCCTAATTAATAAACTAGGCGACTGTGGCATAGATGCCTACACGGTCAGATGGATTGCAGATTGGCTGAAGGGTCGCACTCAGAGGGTGGTGGTGGATGGATCATACTCGACTTGGGGGGAGGTGGGTAGTGGAGTCCCCCAGGGCTCGGTCCTGGGGCCTGCGCTGTTCAATTTCTTCATCAGCGATCTTGATGTTGGGGTGGAGAGCAACCTGTTTAAATTCGCTGATGACACCAAAATTTGGGGGGAGGTGAGCACGCTAGCAGGGAGAGAGAGATTGCAGAAGGATCTGGATAGGTTACAGGGGTGGGCAGACAGGAACAGGATGCGTTTCAATACGGACAAGTGCAGGGTGCTGCACTTGGGTAGTAGGAACCAGCAGCACACTTATACGATGGGGAGCTCCCTACTTGAGAGCACGGAGGCGGAAAGGGATCTTGGTGTCATTATTGACTCCAAGATGAACATGGGCCGACAATGCGAGGTCATGGTTGGCAGGGCTAACCGGACCTTGTCGTGCATCCACAGGTGCATCTCGAGTAGAGCCAGGGAGGTGATCCTCCCCCTCTATGCGACGCTGGTCAGGCCGCAGCTGGAGTATTGTGTCCAGTTCTGTGCGCCCCATTTCAGGAGGGATGTGGACAACATGGAGAGGGTCCAGAGGAGGGCCACCCGCATGATCCGGGGACAACAGGGCAGACCCTACAGTGAGAGACTGCGGGACTTGAACCTATTCAGCCTCCACAAGAGAAGGCTGAGGGGGGACCTGGTGACCGTCTATAAACTCACTAGGGGGAACCAGAAGGGTTTGGGGGAGACGCTGTTTCCCCTAGCCCCCGCTGGCATAACAAGGAGTAATGGGCACAAGTTGATGGAGAGGAGGTACAGATTGGACATTCGAAAAAACTACTTCACAGTTAGGGCGGCTAGGAGCTGGAACCAACTTCCAAGGGAGGTGGTGCTGGCCCCTACCCTGGGGATCTTTAAGAAGAGGCTGGATACTTACCTGGCTGGACTCATTTGAGTCCCGTTTTTGTTTTTAGGGTTTGTTTGTTTTTTTGGGTTGTTCTCCCGCCCTGGCGGGGGGTCGGGCTAGAAGATCTATTAGGTCCCTTCCGACCCTAAAACTATGAAACTATGAAACTATGATTGCATAGTAATTGTCAGATCAATAAGGATACTTGCTTCCACTTGTAGAAACTAGTATATATTCTAGAGATTTCTGTATTCAAATCCTTTACTTACTTTCCCCATCAGTTATAAATAGATAGATCCTCTTAAATATAAATCTGTTGAATTCACATCATTCTGTTTTCATTAAAATGAAGTTATTTTAGACTCATTGTTTTATTTACAAGATATAGGGAGTTGGCATTTTCTCCCACAACAGAGGCAAACTTGCAGTACAGTATTTAGTGATACATTAATTATTAATAGAATCAAACAAATTATCCTCAAAGATCAAATGAGATCAAACTCATAAATACAAAGAGGTTGATTTTTTTTATTTTTTTTTTAATATATAGAATCCAAGTATTAGTCATGACAAAGTTTGTGGGTACTGTAAAACAGGTCTTCAATCTGGTACCACCCTATTTCAGCATCTTTGAAGAGAAAAACCAGGGGTTGAAGGAATGTAGCAAAGCATAATAGAAAAGTGATGGGGACATGCAGCCCCCTTTCTTCTTTAAAGAGAAATAAGGGGAAAACAAGACCTGTATGGGTGTCTGTGGTATAAAAGAGAAAGGGCCTCTGGTTTCCCAGAAAGGCATGGTAACATGCCTTGGAGGAGCCTAGGGTGCAGGAGCATTACAGGACTGAATAATGTAGGTTTGGGAGAAAAGGGGCACATCTATATGTTGCCCTATGGCAATGTTGTTACTGCACCATACACATGACGCATGGTTATTTTTAGCACCTATTTCACCATAGCAGCATGCTATAATGGGGGGAGTGTGCTGCTATGGCAAAATAGCTGCCAGTCACATGTAGACACCATGGATGTTATGTTACCATAGTGTGTTGCTACGCTTCTTATCTCATGAACTTTTTTAGGAATTATTCCAGGACAATGGACATGAATGTCCGAATGACTGCACTTTGTTTTGCAATAAAAATGTAGCCTAATTAATTTAAATTGCCTAGTTTGCTTCTAATCTAAAGTAGAAGCTTACTATAGTTTTCTGTAAAGAACCTGCTAAAAAGTTATTCACTAGTATCTTCTGAGTTCTTAGAGGAAAATTTTTTACTGATAGAATCACAACTGTGACCATGACAACCTCTGATCAAGCTACATTCAGTCACTAAGAACAATTGAATTAAAAGCATTGTCATTACCAAAACAATCAACGAAACCAGCTCAAAACACCAAACTACAAGAAAATTTACACCTGGAATATAGCCGAGAAATCTGAGGGTTATTTTAACAGGAACTAGGAAAGAATCCTAAGAGAAAGTCCTATCTCTTCCAAAACTTTCTAGGTTTGGATACAAGAAAATGATTTAAGCAATCTTACATTTCTCCCTGTCCTATTAAAGCACGTGGGATCACGGCAGAGTCAGAACCATTAGAGTGTTTCAACAGTTTCAGTTGTTTATCTCTACCAGTGGGTGGTGTTCAATTGGCTCATAAAGGAAAAAGAGAAGAAAAGGGAAGAGAAGGGATGAGAAAAGAGCCTTGTAAAGCAAGATGGTGTTTGCATGGGAAATGATTTTCTATATCATAGCATGTCTTGGGAATTCCTGTTAAGAACAAAAAGAAAAGAAATAGTCTGGGTCTTGAGGTATCCAGGAAAGGGCAGAGTCAGTACAGTCACGTTGGGGGTACAGTCACGTTGTAGCACCCTTCACCCCCTTTCAGACAACACTGTAGAAGCAGCAGCTGGTGACTATTTTTAGGTCCCTGAAGCAGGTAAGAATTTTTCCCTTTTCCCTCTCCCCACCCATTGCTTCCTTTTCCCTCGCCCACTGGGGCTTCTGGCTCTGGATGAGCCAGGGGTAGGGGAAGTATCAGGGGTGCTCCTTTAGGCAGCTCATGACCTGCTCCAACTGGGCTGGACAAGGAACCAGGCTTATCTGAGGACAGCAGTAGTGGGTAGGTTCCTTCTTCCTGCCCAATACCCCTAGGTACCCCTGCAAGCCTGGGATAAGATGTAGGGAGGGGGTATCTTTCCCACCACTGTCATGGTTCTCAGCTCCCTGTATAGACACTATCTGATGGGACAGTGGCAGCAGCAGATGGTAGGGGGAGGAGAACAGGAGGGAAGGGATGTGCTGCTGAGCACATAGTACAAAGGAGGAGGTACTAAGAGCTGGGGGGCAGGGGACAATTCTTACCTGTCCAGTGGTGCAGGTGCCAGCATGCAGCTATCCCTGCATTGTTGGTTGCTGCTCCTGCACCCCCTTTCCAAAATCCTGAATCCTCCCATGAAGCCAGGGCCTGGTTGTGGCATACTGCTTACAGGAAACCGTAGTATATCAAAAGAACTGCCAAAGAGATATGGAGGGTTTACTAATGCTGTGGGGGATCAATACATTTATTTTTAGAACCCTGCGCAATAAATCAAGCTGACTCATAGAAGCTGTGAAGAAGTGCAACAGGGAGCCAGGCTCTCATGTTACCTGAAGAAAGAAGCAAAATGGCACAAAGGGAGAAGTGCTTTGAGATAGATATGAACCAAAGCAGGCAGTAAGGCTCTGAGGCAGAGAAAGCCAGGCCCAAATCAGGTCCGGGCTGGAAGACTGCAGCCTGAATAAAAGGTGGGCTAAAGTCAAGTTAGCATCTGCAAGTCATGGGTATGACTATAGGGAGGTGGAAGGAGGCTACAAATCTAGCTCTTAAAGCAATTTGGGCCAGAGGGATGGGACAACAGGTTTGAGTTGGAACCTAAAATCTAGATGGGCTAAGTTGGGCCCAAGGGAAGACTCACATACAGAGAGAAAGCACCCAGGGCTTGCCAGCACCTGAGGGTAGTCTCCCCTCATTACCTTTAACACCAAGGTGTGGCAGGAGAGGAAACAAGGAGAGACTTTGAGAGTCTGGAGCAGTAGCCAGACAGAATCAGGGCAGTCACTAGGGTCATCATGGCTGTCCTCGAGCACCACCCTGTTCCAAGAAGCATCTGACATGGGAAATGGGACTGGCTGAAATTCTCAGAGATGAGGCCCCACAACATAATTTAGAACTGGAATGCTAGATAAAGCATGCCAGAGCTGTATCTAAAGTTATTTTATTTTTGAAGTGAAATTAACCTAGGTCTCCTGGGACATATGCAATTAGAGTGGCAAATTTTGACAAAGGATTTTGCTCTGTTAACTGTGAGGCTCTACAGAAGATCTTGTTGAAGTTTGGCTTCCCAGGGAATTACTCATCCTGAGACTCCTTCATGTCAAGATGACTTCCTCCATCCCATGTAGTATTTCTGCTATGGAGCCCTTTTCTATTTGAACTGGTATCTAGCAGTGTTGCGTGATCAGACCAATTTTGTTTTCCATCTTTCTTGTGGACATCAAGATGCTTATCTATGACTATCTGCCACATAGCATCAGCATCAAGTACAGGGTGGATGGGAACCTTTTCAATCTCTCTTGCCTCCATGCCAAAATCAAAGTTACTTTGGCCTCAATTGGAAAACTTCAGCACACCAATGATTTTGCTGTCATTTCACATACTGATGAGGACCTATACATGTTCTGTAATTGTACATGGTCTCAAGCATACCAGTGCCTGGGGTTGACCCTTAACATCAGAAAAACAAAGGTGCTTCAGCAACCTGCTCTGGGCCAGTCAACACCCCCAGAAAAGATCCTCATTGATGGACAGGACCTGGAGAATGTTGACCACTTTGCATACCTCCTCTGCCATCTCTCAAAGAAGGCCAACATCAAGAAGGTGGTCCAGTATACGATCTGATGTGCCAGTTCTGCCTTTGGAAGACAGTATCATGTGTTCTAATAATCACAATATCAGGACTTGAGCAAAGCTTCTACTATACAAGACTGTGATAATCCCAACTTTTCTCTACAGCTATGAAGCTTGGGTGGCCTACAGGAACCACCTGAATAGCCTGGAACACCATTACCGGTGCTACTTCTGGAAGATAAAGTGGGAAAATCATTGCACAAATGCCGGTGTCCTTACTGATGCTAACACCAGCAGTATGAAAGTGTTGATTATTTAATATCAGTTGCAGTGGACAGGGCATTGTGTTCACATGCTTGATGTATGTATACCAAAAAAACTGCTATACTCCCAACTCAGCCAAAGACAAAGGACATGCAGGGGCGAGAAGAAACACTTCAAGGATGCCCTCAAGACAAACATTAAGAAGTGTGGCACTGAAACCACAAATTGGGAAAAACTAGCTTGGGGCAAGGCTACATGGTGACACCATGTGAAAGAACACACATCTTTCTTTGAAAAAAACGTTCTTGGCCTGGAGGCATAAAAATCACAGAAAGGGAAGGAAAGGAAACAAGGCTAAGAAGTCTGTGGTCTGACCATTCCTTTAACCACCACCTGTGGCATTCTACGGCTCTATGATTGGCCTCATTAGCCATCAACAGATTCATTTACAACTTTACTTGACTCGTGGGAGTGATCAGCTGTGATTGTGATGGATTGGCAACAATAACAAGTGGCAAATATTTTTTATTAGAAAGTATTAACATAAGCAACACAAAATAATATACTGGACATTTTTTTTACTTAATAAACTCTCCTATATGTGAAGGTTAGAAGTACTGTAATTCTTTGAAGATATGCAGTCTGTGTAGCAGATCCCTATTTTTTTATTGAGATCAAAGAAGAGCTTGAATATTAAGAGTAATTTGAAGATAACTAAATTAAACATAAACTTTTAATTGAAATATATAAAAACATTTTAAACTACATTTTATATATTAATATATTGTTATAAACATTAAAGGAAAAATTGTGAACAGATTTATACAAAGACTACTTAATTTTCATGCACACTTTCAATAAAATTAAAAAAATGCACAAGAAATTATAAATGTTGTTTTCTATGTATTTTCTAAGGACATCAAAATATTAAAGTAACTAAGCAGTGATGCAAACGAATTTACATGCGTACTCAGAACACGTTAATGGAACAACAATTTAAAAATATGTCAATAGCATTATTTTTAAATTTATTTTGATGGATGCTCAGTACTGTGAAGTATTAGGTAAAGATAAGTGGAACATGCTTAGTATTTTAATGTGCAAAACTGAGGCAACATACAAATTGAAAATTATTGTCTACTCTCAAAAGACTGTAGTATGCACAAAGAAAATTAAAAACTAATTTTATACAATGGTGCAGTATAATTTAAGCTGCCAAATGATCTTTATTCTCAGAGTTTATTATATCTTCTGCTGAAATAGATATTTTTGTTCAAAAGAGAGGCTAAAGTTGATATACAAGGTGTATTTTGAACATTAATTGGTGTTTTAGAGTGGGGATTGTTCTGGATAACTAATGTACCATGAAGTCACTCATTTGTAGGTCTCCAGTTTGGACACCTGAACAGAACCTGGAGCCCCTAGAAATTGTTACAATCTGGCTGGCCCCATAACAACTGTTGCTACTAGAACTATTGCTATAAAAACTTATGTCTCTATTCTAAATGCTCTATTAAACCTTTCTGTGCTATTGTTCTGTTGTAAAGAACAGTTTTCTTTCTGATGCTGTCAGCACTGGAGTAAGAATAAGAGCACTTCAAATGCTACTAAGCTGTAAGATCATAAAAAAATTGAAATATATCAGTAAAGTACACATAATGTAACAAAAGGTGGTCACAAGCCCAAGGCAGCTAGGGTACACACACACAAAAAAAAGGAGGGTGGAGGGTGGTAAGGGAATGGAAAAAAATCTGTGTTCAACTTTTTAAAATAAAAGTCGATTTCATATCTTGACAAAAACCATATAACAATGAGCAATCATGAAGAAATTATATTAAGGTCAGCAGAAATATTTCTTTTTGAAAATCTAAGGATCTACATAGCATAATAGAATCCAACTAGTTTAACAGAGAAAACAAGTAGAAGTGTTTTACATTTTAAGTGTTTGTTTTGCACAACAAATTTTATTTGGACTGACTAAGTTTACCTCAGGATGTACCAGCATACAGCATTGTCATACAAACACAATTGCAGTTATAATAATTAGATATAAATCACCCCCCAGTTGCATAAAAATATTTACAGTATACAAAACAGAATGCCTAATACGGTAATTGTCTTCAAGCGCTGGAAAATAGGCAAAAGACACTTAGAGGTAAGTGCTGTGTTTTGAAACTCTAGATTTCCATTGTACAACCATTTATGGCCATGTTTAGAGTTACACATGTAAGAAATCTCGGTTTTACCAAATGGTTAGTTGCACTGAAGTCAAGAGCCTGAATAACATTAATTGTGTGAATGTGCCTGCATACTTGCATAATCAGGATCATGTGAAAGTATTGAATGTTGAATCAGTATTCTAGGTCTAGAACATTTTCCTCCTCCTCTTCCTCCTTCTTCAACATCTCTGTAACATTTCCAGGTTACAACCAGGACAATTATTAAGAAGTGTAACCCGCTGACTCACTCCGACTTCAATGCACACCCAAACCAGGAAGTGACACTACATCCACCAGCTTAAATTAACACAAAATGTGCACGATGAAACATGTCTGAAATAGAAAGCCTGAGAACAGTGCTGAAGTGTGTGCTCAAGGGTCATCTAAACTGGGTCTGCTGCCATATTTCCTGGATTTGGTATGCTCTAGGTTGGAACGAGTGGACAAGGATTGCCTTTCAACAGCATCTTGAAGCAGATGTGGTGGGGGAAAGCCCTTATATTTTAAACTCTTTGGGATAGAGATATGGGTCTCCATATGCACATAGATATTATTCCCACATGTGTGTATATATGAGCACACATCTAAGCACAAATTATTTCTGCAGCTCAAAAAGCAATTGCTTCAGTTTGGGCCATTATGACTAATATTGTCATTTCAAGAAATAGTCTTTCATTCACACTGTCTACATTTTATTTTTTTTTAAACATATGCTTAAAATGAACAGGGTTTTTCACACAAAAAAAAAAGTAACTTGATATTAGCTTGGTCCTTGAGAAAGTGAGTGTGGAGGAATGGTCACCATGCATTGCATTAACTATCCAACTGCTTCAGCAGCAGGA
>NW_005842438.1:824814-848830 GCF_000455745.1 Alligator sinensis | reverse complement strand
GGAATGATGCCAGGATTCCTTTTGTGATAATTGTCAAATGCAAGGAAGAAGAAGTTCTAGAAATGATGTTCATCGTCAGATAAAATGAGAGTATGCCTTACAGGCATTTTATCTCCTGCTTTCAGAATCTTTTTTGTTTTCAGAGAATCAGTTATGAATTAAGGACCACTGCTGTTCAAATAATTAGGATTTGTGGTGTTTAAGAATTACCTCCATTAGAGAAATATAATGGTATTAATTGTGTAGCTGCAAGCTGTGAAATATAGAAATGCGATTTTCTAAGACAGCTGCTCAACCAATGCTAAAATATGCAAAATTTCCTAGAAAATTTTTGGGGAAGAAAATGTGCTTCTACCAATGAAACAACAAAGCAATAAAAATGATGAGCTCTGCTGAAAACAGAATTCTTTTGTGTTCTAAAACAATGACAGTATAAATAACTAGACAAACTGAAAATCATACAGTAATAAAGCATAAAAATGGGCATGGAATGTTTAACTCAAAAAGGTGTGCTAACGGAAGATAAAAAGAAGAGCAATTCAGAAGCAATGTAAATGAACCACAATAAAATGTTTGATCTATCCAAGGAAAAAAGAAATCTGAAATACAGACAGTGTTGAACTACACTGCATGGTGTTAAAATATATTGTGCTTCTAACAGACAACAGCAATTTGGAACTATAGTGCTTAAAGGGAGGAAAGGAGATACTCACAAAAATAATTACAAGTGTACTTTAATTCCAGAACTAACTTGAGTGATTGGCTTCCAGTCTGGGTGTGTTGGTTGGGCTCACATTCTGGTATGAATGACTCTAGAACTGTAATTCCCAACCAGGTGCCATGGCAACACAGGGAAATATCCAGAGGGAATGCAGTGTTGTGGCCACACTACACTTTTGGAGAACACAGTAGTGGCAACAGCCAAGGACTTTTTTTTTTAAGTACCCAAATTAGGTAAGAATTCCCTCCCTCTCTCCTTTCCCCTCCATGATCAGCAATATATTCCCTCCCCACACCTGATACTTTTTCCTCCCTTGCCCACCACTGCCACTGCCCTTGACTGACTCAGTGGCAGTAGGAGATCCTGAGCCACTCCTGGCTTGTTCCAGCCAGGCCTTGTAGGGAGCTGGCTAGTGGGTACCACCTGGGGCAGCAGCAACAGTAGCAGTGGGCAGGATTCTGGTTCCCACACAGTCCCTGTGGGTGTCCCCCCGCAGTCCAGTTGCAGAATGAAGGGACAGGAACTCCTCCATCATTTCTGCCACTAACATAGTCCTAGATGAGCCTGATCCCTATGCAGCCCAGTTGGAGTGGGGCAGAAGCAGCTCTAGCACTCCCTCTACCCTACAGCATCTGGAAACAAAGGCTGCAGTGAAGGGGGCAGGGGAAAATGGGAAGGGAGAGGGTTCTGAGAGCCAGGGGGAGTGGAATTCTTACCTACTGCTCCCATGGCATAGTCAAAAAATGAATGAGCACTAAGAGCTGGCAATATCTGAGGGGTACCTTGAGTTGAGAAAGATTGTTTTAGAACAGTCATACTCAAACTTTTCACTGTCTGCAGGCCAGACTGGGCGATGGGATCTCGCATCACCCCTTCCATGTTCTGTACACGGGGATTGGTTCCTGGGAGGGTGTGGGCTAGTAATGCCTCATTCCACCCATGCACAGTGACATTGAGTCCTGGGGGCCTGGTGCTACCCCCACCTGGCCCTGAAAGCTGAGAGTAGGTGCCAGAGCCAGTGCACAGGGCTCAGACTCCCCATGCATCCAGAAATTTACTGATGGGGGAGAAGTGCAACTGCTCTTCTACCATCAAATTCCAGACCCATAGGAAACCTATAGGCTGGATGGCATGGCACTATGGGTCAGGTCTGGCCCACAGGCCAGAGGTTGAGCGCCCCTATTCTAGAACTTTTGAGGGCATATTCCAAAGCAGTTTGTGAAGAAGTATGTCAATATGTTCTACTGTTCTTTTTCAGTGAATAGTGGAAGACTTTGTCCTTCTAGATACATTGTGGGGGAGGGGAAGCGGGGGGGATACTGGAGTTCAAAATGGCGGATTTTAGCCAACTCAGATTTTGACCAACACTAGGTAAGGTCCCATGGGTATCTTCATTGGCAGCCATTGGTCTTGGGAAATCATGGAGATTGCACCTTTGGTGGGTTACTGAGTAACACCACAGCTTCTTGAGTGGCTGAGGAGTCTGTCGCACCACGAACAGAGCCTTTGGCAAGTTGCAAATACAAACTCAGTTGAACTTGTGCTGGCAATGCTGAGTACTATCTTGTCTTGCCTGTCTCTGACACATCTCCTTTATCTCTTCGTTGGCCCTCTGCATCTCAAAGTGATGTAGGCCCTGCTTTGCAGGGCTTTCCCCTCCCAGCTGTCTGAAGCAACTGACTCCTAGTGTTGGCCATCAATGTGCAACTTGTAAAGGTTTTTACTTCCAGACATCAACAAAATGGAGTTTGGGCTGTCCATGTTGACATTTGCCAGTGGCCAGCTCACCATAAAGTATGTCCTTGGGGATTTTGGCCATTGATTATACGATGTTATAACTAATGGAGCACAAACATACTGGGGTTCTCCATCTCAGGAGCATGAACATACTGGCTATCTTGGCCCATTCCAGAACATCAGAGTTGGAGATTTTGTCATGCCATGTTATGCCCAAGATACAGCAGAGACATGGAAGACGGAAACTGTCCATGTTTCACTGCCATACAATAGAGAGCTAAATGGGCAAGTGCTGTGCATAGACATCTTTGTTGATAGAGTGAGTGGTCTGTTTTTCCAAACTCTCTTTTGAAGTTTAGTCATGGTCATGGGCTACTGTTGGCTCCTGAGTCAGGGGGGCACTTGCCCCCCCCCCCTCCCCGCCCATGGTTGATTGCACTGATGCAGAAGTGTCAGTGGCACACTGCTGGCACTTCTGGGTGTGCTGCTGGCACTTCTGGGCCAGTGTGATTGGCCTTGGGGGAACCCCCCCCCCAATTGGCATGATCAGGCACAAGGGACTGCGGGGATTGCCTCTCCTGGTGCCCCACTCTCCAGCCAGCACTCTTGGAGGGGCACCAGTGCTCTCACCTGCCCCCCTGCCCATCACATAAGTGGGGAATGCTACTGTCGGGGAGTGTACCAGCGCTCTCAGGGGGTGCACATGCACCCCCTACATGTCATCACTGGTCATGGTGTTGCTTGCCTTTCCAATACAAGCATTAATTTTGGCTTCCAAGCCAAGATTCCATGAGATGGTGGAGCCCAAGCAAGTTAATTTTTCAACCACTTCCAGGCTTTCATCATTTATTCTAACTTTTGGAGGATGGTCAGCTTGTTGACCTATGAGTACTGTCTTCTTTAGGCTGATGGTCAAACTGAAATCATCACATACACAAATAAAGCAATTCATGAGACTTCGGAGCCCTGCTTCTGAATGACTAAAAATGTCTGCATCATTGACAAAGCAATTCATGGATAGGAACTTCTCAGGTTTTCATTTTCACTTTGAGGTTAAAGAGCTTCCCATCGGATCTAAAGAGTCACTCAAGAGTCACTGAATGCATATTTGAGTAAAACAGTGAAGAAAATCCCAAACAGTCTTGGAGCTAGGACACAGCCCTGTTTGACACCACTCTTGATTGCAAATTCTTCTGAACATGACCCATGAAACTGCATCATTCCATGCATAACAATGTGGAAGGAATTTAAGATGCTCAGGAGCTTAGGAGGGCGGCCAATTTTCTTCAGGATTTGGAATAAAACAAGTCCCATGTGTTGACAGACTGAAAAATAAAGAGGTATGGGAGGCCTGGCAGTTACTGAGGACCTACTATTGGAAGCTTAACATGAAGCTGTTCTGACATAAAGGGAAGATAAAAGCACCAGAGATGGATGTAGCTGCATAAAGAGCTTTTGAGCTAACTCAACATAAAAATAAAAAGAAACTGACCTTTGTTCCTTTGATTATGACTAAGTAGGATAGCACAACTTAGTAATAGCAAGAATTTTCAAGGACAAAAAAAAATTAAGAAAGCAAAGGCAAAATGAGATACAGCTAGCAGCAGGTGTTAAAGGCAACAAGAAGTGGTTCTCTAAATGTTAGAGAAAATAAAAATGAAGGAAACTTTCATTTTTATTTATTTATTTATTTTTTATTTATTTATTTTTATTTTTATTTATTTTATTTTTTATTCATTGCAATTAGTGCATAATTGCAATAGTGCAATTATGCACTCTTGAGCATAATTGATTATGCTCAATAGTGAACATAATCTATTCAGAGAAAATGAAGAGAATGCAGAGCTGCTCAATTTTTGCTCTTGTTTGCCAAAGTCTTAACAATGAGAACAAACTGACCAAAATTAATATAGACAAAGGGGGAGAAGGGCTGCAGATCATGATAACTAAGTCCATGTGGAGAGCCCTTGACAAACTTGAATTAATTTAAGTCAGCAGGACCTGATGAAAGTCATCCCAGAGTGATACTGGAGCTGTCTGAAGAAATCCTGCAATCACTAGTAATAGTATTTTCAAAGACATAGATGACAGACAAGGTCAGAAGACTGCATATGCGCTAACATGCTACTTATTACTAAGAAGCAAACAACAAACAAACCAAAAAACAGAAAAAAGGGGATAATTAGATACTGGTCAATCTAACTTCAGTATTGAAGTATGATGAAGAATAATACAAAAAAGGGTCAATTTGTAAACATCTGGAGGAGTAGGCATGGTCACAGACAGCCAAAATAGATTTGTTAAGAATAATACCAAAGCTATTTGATATCCTTTTTTAACAGGGTAATTAGCAAAGCAAACTTCCTAGGGGAGTTGTAGAATGTCTTTTACTGGAGGTTTTCAATATGAGGCTGCATAAGAATTTGTGTTGCAAATGCTTGTACTATATGATTTCTAATCCATGATTCTCCACAAAAAATTAGATAGAGATCCAAATCAATCATTGATTGTACTGATTTTTTTGTAAATTAATTTCAGTGAAGATGCCCCTGATCTTTAGTGAAGATGGGAGTCAGACTCAGGGTTAAAAAATTAAAGGACATTGTAGCACTCTCTCTTATTTTGTTCAACATTTTCTATTTTAAAGCCTTATTTTGGATTCTTTACAAACTTTGTCAGACTTTTACTGTTTGGGCAGAAGTCTTATGCGTTAGATTTCTGACTCCAGATTATTTTTGTTTGTGTTAATTTTTTATAGTTTGCCTGTTTCTGATCAAAAGGCTAAGGGAAAATAGTATTTAGGCTTGGTTAAGAAAATGCTGGCAACCTTTTCTTTGAAAACCTCTGCAGTTCAGTGTCAACAAATAGAACACCACAATGAAAAGCACTGTCACATGCCAATAAGCATATCTGAGACACTGAGTTTATTGCCATGCCTTTCTCTGAGACAACCAGATTACATCTATTTTTGGTGTACTGTGCTTCAAGAACGATAGTGTAATCCAGCGGCTGGTTGATAAACTGTATCCTACTATTATACCCATTGTTTTGAATAGGAAATAAAAGAAGTAGACTCATCTTTCTCTTCGGAATGTAGCTTTTGATATTTCCCTGAAAATCCACTCATTTCTTGCTTAGTTATAAACCTTTCAGTAACAGCATTTGCATATTATCAGTTGATATTTCATGTATAATTTTAGCAGCTCAAATCTCCAAATATTCCGTTTTGGGGTAGAGTTTCAGTAGGAGAAGGGTCTTGGGTAAGGAAAGGAGACATATCCAAGTGTGGAGCAAAAACCCAGGGCAAGCTGGGCAAGTAAGCTGGAAGTATGATGATAATTTGAAAAGTGGGAATAGGACCAGACAAGTGAGGAGATAGGACTGAGGCAAAGAGGAAGTAAGATCCATAGGAATATAGATTGTACAGGGCAGAAAGTCACACTTCAAGGAATGGGCAGAAATTTGAGATCATTAGGGAACAGTCCAGAAATGGAATGGAACCAAGATGTTGGGTTATCATAATTCCCCTGGTGCAGTGGCAATGCGTAGGGGGTGCACGTGCACCTCCTGAGGCCACCAGTATACCCCTTGTCAGACCACGCTCGCTCTTGGCAATGGGCAGGGGGGCAGGTGGGAACACTGGTGCTCCCCCTGCAAGCACCAGCTGGAGCGTGAGGGCACCAGCAAAAGCAACTGCACTGCTTCTAGAAGTGACTATGGAACTTCTGGAAGTGGTGCAGCCGCTTTTTGGTGAGTGAGATTGCCTGTTGGGGGACACCTGGTCCCCAGTCAGTGTGATCAACATGCAGGGGGACCCCCCCAGTCAGCACGATTGGCCAGCAGGGGACTCCCTTCTCCCCCTTCCTGGTCATTGACTGGTGTCATACTCAAGAGGCACCAGTTGCCCATGCCCTGGTGTGAAAAAAACACTTGCTAAACTCAACAACAATGTTTAGTCATCAAAACAATGTGTTGGTCTACAAATATTTACAACCTTCTACCACTATCACTTATTGTTCCAGTTCTGTGTAGTGAATCTAAATATTCTAGTGCTTCAGGTGACCCAGATAAATGATCCATGTAATTATCAAAAGAAGAACATATGATAGGATTTGATTTATTTATTTTTGGGGGTTTTTTTGTGAAAGACCTAGGAAATTACACATTTAACTGTATTACTTCAGTCAGCCCCAGTACAGGTTAATTAATTAGAAAGGTGTCTTAAAAAAAATAGTGATCACATAATTAAATTGTATCATAATGAAAAAGGGCAGGACTAGGAAGTAAAGGTTATAGGGGTGGTAAAGTTATAGATCCTTGTGAGACTCAAAAAGCAAGGGAGTAGTGACATTTGCCCATCAATACTTGCTGGAACAGTTCCTTGGGGGAAGACTCAAAACACTTCTGCACATTCCCCAAGAGTCCTGTCATCTGACAGAAAAATAAATCGTGTTTTTGTTTTTTTTAAATGAAGATAAGAATGGATGCCCATTCTCTGTTTGTTGTGGATTAAGTTAAAAACCTAATCCCTTCAGTACATGAAGAACTTTTTATTCAAATGTCACAGAAGTCATTGGTATACTTCATGTGAAATGAGCTTACTTTCCTGGGTCCTGTGAGAATAAGATACTTATGAACAATTGACCACATTTGTTGTTTTGATTTAGGGTCTATATTCCTTCCAAGAATACCACCTTTCCACAGTTTTCAGTTTTTCCTATGTAAGAGTTATAATATCCCCCCTTAATGTACATTAAAGATAAATCATAAATCTAAGCTGAATAGTGTGCTGTTTTTCCTGTCAATCAAAAGAATTTTGACTCTTCATATGCAAACACTATCCTATTAGATCGTGTATAGTCTTCATGCAATGCTTCCTAAGCGCTACCCATTCTTTTTTTTTTTCTCTTTCAAGGATCATATATGATTATAAGTATTCCCATTTGTTGTATTATATTCTAGCTAAATCTGCTTCTTACTATTGATTTTATTCATAGCTCTTGTATGCAACAGCAACCCTACTTCAGAAAGGATATAAATTTTTAATATAATTTTTTAAAAATCACAGCTCCAATGTTTAAATCTATTTCAAGATACTTTTGCTTATCTTTTAATATTTAAAGGTCAAGCAAGAGGTATAATTCAGTAGAGCTTGTATATATGCTGAATTCTTTCCATTACTTAAACACTGAAAAGTCTCAGGGAAAAATAATGAAAAACTAATTAAATAAAAGTAAGAAGAGTCAATAGAAAATATTGATGAGCCCAAACAGCCATAACTTCAAAGAATAACAAGCAACTCAAAAGGGAAGCAATATGCTTGGTAAAGAATTCACATAAATGAAGTAGCAGCAAGAATACTGAAGTATTAGATAAAAAGGAAAAACCAACAAATGTTTGTGTAGAAGTTTCAGTTCTCCCAAGGTGCACTGGTATAAAAAACCCATTAATGACTTACTACTTACAGTTTTTAAAATATCTGTTGTAAAGAAAAACTTTCTCTTCAATTCCTGTTAAATCATTCATTATAAACATGAATTAGTGCTAAATTTACAGAACTAAGGTCTGACATTGTTTCCCCAGAGGTGAAGAGCCTTTACCAGAGCTAGTGAATGCCCATTTTTGTGCTGTGGAAAATAATGTAAATATATCCTACATGTGTTCCTGCCTTTTTTCTAGAGTACCTCTGACCTACTCCAGATCTGGCACAGGGAGTGGAGTCTTTCGGAACCTGGATGAGCATATAAATTTAATAGATTTCTTAGACTGTAGGGCTGGAAGGGACCTCAGAAGATCATCAAGTCCAGACCCTGCCCCAGGGGCAGGAAGTCAGCAGGGTTCATAGGATACCAGCTGATAAACATCCAAATTTCTCTTGAAGGCATTCAAAGTAGGTGCATGAACCACCTCTGGCAGCAGTCTATTTCAGACCTTGGGGGCTCAGACAGTAAAGTTCTTCCTTATGTCCAGCCTGAAACAATCATGGTGGAGTTTGTGACCATTTGACCTTGTCATCCCTTGGGGTGCTCTGGTGAACAGACATTCCCCCAGATCCTGGTTACCACCCCTTATAAACTTATAGGCAGTCAGCAGATCACCCCTGAGCCTGTGCTTTTCCAGGCTGAAGAGTCCCATATCTCTCAGTCTCTCATCATAAGGTCTGTTTTCCTGACCTCTGATCATGCACATGGCTCTCCTTTGGACTCTCTCAAGCTTTTCCACATCTTTTTTGAATTGTGGAGTCCCAAACTGGATCCAGTACACCAGCTGCGGCTGCACCACGGCCGAGTACAATGAGAGAATGATTTCCTGGGATTTGCTTGAGAAGCATCTATGGATGCAAGCCAGTGTTTTGCTCACTTTACTAGCAGCATGTGGCAAAGTGGGGCTCCCTGCCTAGCCACAGTGCTAGGTTCCCCAGTTGCCTTTGGGCACGCCACCCACCTGACTTTTCTGCCACGCCTTGATCTTAATTAATAGTTGTTAATTAAGGCAGGAGGCTGCCCATTTTATGCCCTGATGCCAGGGGGTGCTATCTGCGGCTCCCTCCCTTTACCACAGCCCATGCCTCACAGATGGCATCCAGATGTTGATCTCACCAGCCCCACACTGGGCCTCAGAATCCTCCAATTCAGACCCCTCTAAGATCCTTCCATTCAGGTGGCCTACCCTGCCTTCATTTGGGCTATCTGGCTCCCTGAAACCATTTCTCCTCTTGGGCGTGGTCCCCCCAGGGACCTTTGGCCATGCAGGCCCTGGCCTCACCTCCAAGGCCAGTTGGGACCCCAAGCCCTCAGCTCTGGGCGCCCCTCATGGTGGGCCCCTGGCCTTTGACCTTTCTGGTCCTGGCCCTAGCATTGACCAGTGAAGGGTATTCTACCTCAAGCTTCTGCCACTAGCCCCTTCACTCTCTTGGGTCCACCTTCTGGCCCCTACTTAGGGGTTACCCACCTGGTTGTGGGAACTGGGGTACCTCACACCACGACTGGTGTTCCAGGGTCTCATGGGGACTCTCACTCCCCCCCTGGAGCAACATGTCATTGTGCTCACTCTAGATCTTGCCTTTGACCCACACTCAGCCTCCCAACAGTGGAGGACTTCCCAGGGACAGGTCTGGGAGACTGATTTACACTGGCTAGCACTACGGACTGATTTACATACACCAATAGACTAGACAGAATACATCACACTCTGATTTGGTAGTAGAAGAGTGTGTTTGGGGTGGGGGAAGGGATGTTTAATTGAATGGTGGGGGTGGCTCTCTTATTAAACTCGTATCTTTTTATATCCTGGGTGAGTGTTCTTATGACTATAAGAAGGCTGCAGTACTAGCTCTTCCTCCCATTTTTAATCTCTTGGCCTTCTGACTAGGAATGTTTTCAGGGTTATGGGCCCTGAGGGAGATTTTCATATTCACTTTTTTATATGGCTTTGTGCTGAAAGTTCTTTTTTTTTCTTTCTGGATCCCATTCTTACATGCAAAAATCTCTCCAAAGGCTGTGTAGAAAGTCAATATCTCTAACTTCTGACTATATATTCCAATACAGAAGTACATAATTTAAAACTTGATGCTGCAATGTTGATTGTTATTAGTACCTAAGGGACATATTCAAACCATCCATGTACTTGCCTGAATGAGACTCAACTGGAATTTAAGCATCTAAATCACAAAAAGTAATCCAGCTCACCCCTTCTCCATTGACTTCAGAACTTCTCAGGATCCTAAAATCATTAAGTGTCATCATTTTTTTTCTCCTTTTCCTTTTCTCTTTTTTTTTCCTTCCTTTTTCCTTTCCAGCTTGAAAATATCCATAGACAGCTAGATTTAGACTTTTGAATTCTCTAAAATGCAATCCAGTTCTAGCAGCTGGACATCTACTTCTAAGTTCTGTTCCAATTCAAACTGAATCTGTGAAGTGTATAAAACTACCTAGTCCATTAGGCTCCAAACAGCATGATTGACTTACTGCACACTAGCTACAGACACTTTCACTTGATAATATGGTCAGTGTAAGTAGTCATCTTCTGTTCAATAGTCTAGAAGTTACATCTTTTGCCCAGGAAGTGGGTAACAGGGCTTTTAGGCACACCTCAGCCTGAAGAGACTCAAATCATCTAGGGCACCTATATACATGCAGCAAGGCTGCTCCAACACATAATTACAGTGTGTTGGAACAGACTCAATTAATCAAGATTGCTGGAGTGTGGTTATTACCATGCTCCAGCAGACTCCAGTGTCATGTGTATCAGTGTTCCCCTTATTTGAGCTTTAGTTAAAGCACCCCCGTTACCATTTTTCAGTGTGGGGACGCTGATACGTGAGATATTCCAGGTGCTTTAATTAGAGTAGCTCTTGGAGATGCTCTAATTAAAGCACCTCTCCCCTACTCCTGGAGCACATTTATAAACTCCCCTACTTCCCAACAGACAGCCTATTGAATAGGTTGCATAGTGACACTTCCTACCATCCTACCACATTCTACCATCTGTTTAAGCTGGGTCACTGGACATTCATATTTACAGTGTTCATAGGATCAAAAGAAAAGTAACTTAAATAAATTTAACTGTAGCCCACTGATGAAGGTATATCCTTGGAGGACAAGTCCCAGTCTTTGTTGTCATGATAATGTATGCATATATTGATAATAAAATTGGCACATATTTGAAAATTAATGACTGTCAAATACACAAACAGTCTTGCTAGCAGGAACCAGAAACTTGGTTTTCTCCTACATTTTCTCTGGGAGCTGCATGACTATGGGAACATAGAATATGACTTTATGTAAATAATCTAACGTTGCTACACAGAGGAAACACTAACAACAATTAGTCCTGTTCTTAATAGTCATGCTTCGTATTGTATTGAAAATAATACAAATATTACAAAACATCTTTTGGGGAGTCTCCAGACTTGTTTGCCTTTCTTTCTTTGTAATGTAATTGAAAAGTTTGGATAAAGGCGTGCCACAGAATTGGAGACAGGGGATGCCAGAAATGTAGTTATGAACTTCCTTAACCAAAGGTCTATGTCTGTTGAGACTATGGCAACAAGGAAGCAGAGTTGGTGACAAGTGTTCTTGCCAGAAGTAGAGATACTGACAAGAGTTCTTGCCAGTTATGGCTGAGAAAAAAGGAGTGTAGATCACTTGTATTTACTGCTGTAAGAGCGAACAGTTGGTTGATAGTGACATCATTCCATCCTTTTTGAAGGCCCTACCAGATGTACTACAATGTTGCATAGCTTTATCCAGACACAAGTTGTGTCCCTTATTTCATAGATTTCACAGACATTAGGGCTGGAAGGGATCTAGGAAGATCATAGAGTCCAGCCTCCTGCCCAAGGAGCAGGAAGTCAGCTGGGGTCATAGAATCCCAGAAAGATAAGCATCCAAATTTCTCTTGAAGGCGTTCAATGTAGGTGCTTAAACCACCTCCAGTGGCAGACTATTCCAGACCTTGGAGGCTCGGACAGTGAAGTAATTCTTCCTTATGTCTAGCCTGAAACAGTCTTGCAGGAGTTTATAGCCATTCAACCTTGTCATCCCTTGGAGTGCTCTGGTGAATAATCGTTCCCCCAGATCCTGGTAAACACCCTGATAAACTTAAAGGTGGCCATCAGATCACCCCTGAGCCTGCACTTTTCCAAGCTAAAGAGTCCCATAGCTCTCAGCCTGTCATCATAAGGTCTATTTTCCTGACCTCTGATCATGCACGTGGCTATTCTCTGGACTCTCTCAAGCTTCTCCACATCCTTTTTTAATTGTGGCACCCAAAACTGTATGTAATACTCCAGCTGTGGCCTCACCAAGGCTGAGTACAATGGGAGAATGATGTCCTGGGATTTGCTTGAGAAGCATCTATGGATGCAAGCCAGGGTTTTGCTCATTTTACTAGCTGCAGCATCACATTGAAGGCTCATATTCATCTTGTGGTCAATCATGACCCCCAAGTCCCTTTCACTTGTAGTGCTAACCAGTGTGGTACTGCCAAGCCTATAAGGATGCTGCAGGTTTTTCCTTCTGGGATGGAGAACTTTGCATTTTTTGGTGTTAAACACCATCAGGTTCTTATCAGCCTGGATCGCCCTCCTGTCCTCAGGTGTGGACGCTTTACCCCAAAGTTTGGTGTTGTTGGTGAACTTGGCCTGTCTGCTTCTGATACCAATGTCCACATCATTAATGAAGTTGTTGAATAGTGTTGGCCCAAGGACAGAGCCTTGAGGGACCCCACTGGTCGCAGCGCGCCATGACGATTGACTTCCATCAACCACCACGCTCTGAGTCTAACCACAGAGCCAATTCCCCAGCCAGTGTGTTGTGGTGAAGCCAAGGCTGCAGTTGCCCAGTTTTGATAAGAGGTGATCATGGGATACCAGATCTAAGGCTTTTTTAAAGTCAAGATATATGACATCAATCTCTTCTCCCTTGTCCAGGTGATAGGTCACCTGGTTTTAAAGGGAAATAAGATTGGTCAAGCAAGACCTACCTGAAACAAACCCATGCTGGCTATCCCTCAGGATAGGGATAAATAAGACATTACAAAATGCAGGGAGGAATGTGGATCTCTGTGGCTGCTAGCTCAGAGATAACCTTGGAAGACCTTTAATAAGCTTCACATCCTGCAATGATGCTCTCAGTTTATAGTCCTGAAATCATCATCCTTTTGAAGTAAAGGATCACTACAGTCCAGGCTATTGCAGATTTAGGACCTTTCCAAGAGAGATAAAAATAAATTACTTAGAGTTTTGGGGCTTGGTTGGTGTCTGTTCTTGCCCTTTCTCCACCTACTTTTACAAGCTTTACTACAGCTCCAATTCTAACATATTTTCTTAGTTTTCTAATAAATGAGTGGCGAGTCACTCAGGATGGAATAGGTGGGGTTGGGAACTAATATATAAGTTTTTGTTTTCCCCTTTTCCCCTAGAACACCTCTACATAAATACATAGCCCCACTGTGTAGACACTGTTAATTAACCACTGGCCTGGAGTAGATCCAGCTTAAATAGAAGAAAGTGATTTATGTGCATCTAATTTATGGCATTTCAAGTATTTATCCCATAGGTGTATATGCTTTGCTGGAAGTATCCATTTAATTAGTGAGTTTTTAAATATAGCCCAATTAAGTTTGAAAATTTACCTTGTTCTTGTTAGACAATTTAAACCTATTTTGTTTCAGTTTTCCTTCTTATTTATTTTACTTAGTGATAAATAAGCATTAACAAAAGAGGAGATTCAAACAGTTTTTAAATACAATGAAAATAAATTTATAGTGTGGCCATAGCGTTAAAATTGTGGTAATTTCTGGTCAGTCCATCTCCAAAAGGTTATAGTAAAATGAGAAAAATGCACAGAAAAGGACAAGAAAGATGATCAGGGGCATGGCAAGGCTTCCATGTGAGAAGAGATTGACAAGGCTCTTCTTCCTGGAGAAGAGATTACTGGGAAAGTTATGAAAGGGGTCTGTACAGTTACAAATGGTACTGATAAAGTGAAGAGGGGTTCATAATAAAAGAACTATGGACTACAAAATTAAATTATCTGGTGGCAGGTTTAACACAGACTGCTCTTCTCTGTAACAGAAGACATACTTAACTTATGAAATTCATTTTCACAGGACTTTGTGGGGGGTAAAATTATAAACATATGCAAAAGACAAATTTAAGGAGGATATTAAGGAGCTATTAAACACAACAGCCAGGGCTGTAAGGATAGTCTCAGGACATCCCCACACCCATAGCCTGGTAACTAGGATGTTATGACAAAGAATGGACCATGCTGTATGTCCCTATTTCTCTCACTCCTTCTCTAGCACATCCAATATTTGCCATAGCCAAAGTCTGGGTATTGGGCTAATGGATTAACCCAGTATTACAGTTATGTTCATATATAAATGATGTACAAGTTAATGAGTTGGCCTTTTTAGAAAGCATGTGTGCTGTTTAGTAAATATATAAAAGTGAAGGTAATCTACATTTGATGAAATATCTCTCCTTCCCCCTCCTAAAAAAAAAATGTTGTGTATTAGAATGCAGCTGGAAATAATAGCAGCAGTGAATGGGGGTGGGGGCAAATGGGAGAGGGGAGGGCTTCGAGAACCAGGGGGAGTGGAATTGATTCAAGGACTTTAAAAAAGTCCCTGGGTACTGCTCCTATGGCATAATTTGCCTGTCCCAGTTGGGAGGAGGTGAGGGGAGCTGAGAGTGGGAGTACAGTACTCATGCAGTACCTGTTGCTTCGCCTGCACCTCCCTTTAAAAAATCCTAGTTCCACCCATAGCAACAAAAGTTTGTGTCTATTATTTTTGCATAACCAAAAGGTAAATGAAAACTAACAGCTGGCAATTTTTGAAGGGTACCTTAGGCCTTACTTAAGATTCACTGAAGTCAACAGAAAATCACTTGTGGATTTCACTCTGGTTTGGATGAGTCCCTTGGTGCATGCCTTGGGAGAACTGCAAGACAATTGGGGAAAGCTACAATAGTTAAAGTTGAAAAAAAAGTGTTCAATTAATTCAAAAGGAAATCATTGCTACTAGAGTATGTTTGGGGGAAGAAAGGTGGAAACACAAAAATCTTTTTAAAATGTAGTTTAATTTGGAGGATTATCTTCCCTTTTAAATTGGAAAATGGAAAATAAGGGAAAGAAAAGAGTAGGGGGAAAAACCCCACAAAATAAATTCAGTTTTTATTTTCAAACAATTTTCTTTAACATGTTCAATTTTTACAGTTGGAAAAATCAATAAAGTTAATAAAAACCTGTTGACATATGTTCATTTTTAATTACTTTTTATTTTAAAAAGTATGGTGTGAAAAATTTCAACCAGCTCTAGCTAAAACTTCTCCCAGCTTTTTCTTTTTATAACTGTTCCTCATCTTCTCTACCCCACCTACCCACACAAGTGCTCTAAGGTTATCTCCAGGCCATTCCATGATTTTAAGCCTTCAATCCCTGGGGGATCTGAAAACAGGCACTGGGGCAACCCTGCAGCAGTCTGATGAGTGAGTGTCCAGCTCTAAAGCACATAATTGGACTCAGGTGGGCAAGGCCTGCTCAACCCACATTTTCCTGGAACTGGCTCCTGATAAAATATAAGCAAGGCCAAATATAAGCAAGCCCTCATTTCCTTTGTGGTACAGTTCTAAATATGAAAAATAAGTGATATTTTAATTTAATCAGAAAGCCAAGTCAGCTCTAAGGGGAAAACTTAAGGGGAAACCCAAACTTGCGATGGGGCTGGGAAAATTTTGTTTAATCAGTGCAGGGCATATCAATGTAGCCCAAGTAGGGCTAGAATTCAGAGTAACCTAGACAAATTGGAGGATTGGGCCAAAAGGAATCTCATGAGATTCAACAAGGACAAGTGCAAAGTCATGCATTTAGGACAGAACAATCCCATGCACCAGTAGAGGCTGGGTGTTGACTTGCTGGGCAGCAGCTCTGCAGAAAAGGACATGGGGGTTCCAGCTGAATATGAGCCAGCAATGAGCCCTTGTTGCCAAGAAGGTAAATGGCATAGTGGGCTGCCTTGCTAGGTGTGTTTCCAGTATATCAAGGGAAGTGATTATTCCTCTCTATAAAACACGGTTGATGCCACACCTAAAGTTTTAGGTTCCATTTTGCCCCACCCCCACCCCCCACTACAGAAAGGATGTGAACAAATTGGAGAGAGTTCAGCAGAGGGAAACAAAAATGGAGAGGGGGCTAGGAGACATGACTTATGAGGAAAGATTGTGGGAACTGAACTTATTTAGTCTGTAGAAGAGAAGACTGAGAGGGGACTTAATAGCAGCCTTCAACTTCCTGAAGGGGTCAAAAAGGGTGGAACTAGACTGTTCTCTGTGGTAGCAGATGACAGAACAAGGAGAAACAGGCTCAGGTTCCATCAAGGAAAGTTTAGGTTAGATATTAGGAAGAATTTTCTCACCAGGAGAATAGTAAAACACTGGAACAGGTTACCCAGAGGGGTGATGGAAGCTTCATCCTTAGAGGTTTTCAAAACCTGGCTAGACAAAGCTTTGGCTAGGATGATCTAGCTGGGGATGGTTCTGCTTTGAGCAGGGGTTTGGACTAAATGACCTCCTGAGATTCCTTCCAACCCTAAATTTCTTTGATTCTATGTTATTTTTATACATATCACACAACTTTTTATCAGAATCAATTTGGACATGTTATGAATATTATGCAAAAAATGTTGAATTTGTGAAAAACAGGAGTCAGAAAATGATAGAACTATTTCTCAAGGCCTAAATATTATACTCTATAAGAACTAGACTATGTTGACTACCTAGAATTTTGGGGTTCATCTAAGGGCCCCTGGAGCTACAAACATTATGCTTTTGAGGAAGAGCAAAAACTTAAAAAAAAAGGAATTCTGTCTCTTGCATCATCAGCAATAACAAACAATGATGAGTTCTTTCCTTTACAGAGGTAGTGTCAAACTTAAATCAGTTAACAGGCTGGATCGAAACTGAGAGGCTTTTCACAGGTTGGACAACCCATCTTTGGATCCAGTGCTGATTGGGCTTCTCAAAGCACCTTCCAGAGCTGCCACACCAGCACCAGCAGCCAAGGAGTTAACACTACTCCCGTTAAGCCTTGGTTGCCACATCAGTGGGAACTGTTGTCTACACAAGACCACTAGCCAAAGAATTAACATCACCACCACTCAACCTCCCAACTGCATCCAGATGAGCATGGCCATGAGGTATATGGTACCATAGACATGTCTGTGGTGCTACTTAACACACATTCAGATGTTCCCCACACTACAAGGTAGCAGCGTGAGGGACAAAAAACCCACCCCTTAAAAAAGTGGGGCAGTGCACATGGGGACACCACATGCTGCCCAAAACCAGAGCCTGGCCAGCCAGAGCTACACTCCAGCTGCTGGCCAGGCTCTGAGCAGCAAGATTGCTGCTGCTGGGTCCCCAGGGGGCCCCCAGGACCCCACATAAGCCTGCTGGCTGGCCCCATTCTCCCCTAACTCACTCGGGGTAAACTGCACACCAGAGGGTGCGTGGGACAGGCATTCCCTGGGGACAAGTAGTAGCAGCACAAAGTGTGCCACTGCTAGTTGTCCCTGGGGAACCAAATGTCCATGTTTATGCAGATGCAGCCCCACTGTCAACTGCCATTGATTTTAGTCATCAGTTGTGATTAAAAAAACTAAATTAGGTGGTGTCATTCACCCTCTGTGGTCTAGCTGTGCCAACACATTGCCTCCAGTAGCCATGGTGATGGGGGCTGAGTAAAAGTGACAGTGATTGATCTGCAGCATAATTAATTCCTTCAGCTCATAGTCACAGCCAGAAGCCCCACAGACTAGATGACCCACCTCCCCAACTCCTAAACTATATATTTGACACTGCTTTTTTAGAGCATCCACAGGAAGAAAATTTGAAAAAAAACTGACTCATCAGCAAAGCCAGCTTGAATTGCTGGCAACTTGGCAGGTGACCCCTTGTGTCAGAAGTTCAAACCCAATCATCTTTGCCTCATTCCAAATAAGTATAATCCCTACATGACATAAAGATCTTAAGACCTTTAAGGAACACTTGATATCTCCCTCCTCTTCAACAGTTTCCTAAAAAATAAATACCAAACTGTCACTGAATTAGTCAGTAAATTCTGTATCATTATGAAGAGGAAGAAGATGGACTATAACAACCACAATAATATGTAGCAGCAACATTAAAGGAAATAATGTTATAAGCACCGATAACAATAGTGGAACTAAGCTGTGATTTTTTTTTTTCTAGTTTGGGCAAGTTATCTTGGTAGATATCCTCCAGCTACCTGTGTCATATACACTGTAGATGTAAAATCCTAGTGGGGTTGAAGGCAGAGGGAGGGCTTAGTTTGAAAAATGTATAGATCCTCCCTAAATTCTCCCAGGAAAAGGCCAGTACAAGGTAACTATTTCTAATGTCAACCTCAGTTTTGCTTACCTGTAATATTAATTTGGTGATTGGATTATTTGAATCTATGATTTATTGATTCAGTCTTAGTTATGACCTCAACTTGATTATTGCATTATTCTATCTTAATTAACTTAGCGGTAGTCTAGCAAATTACTGAAATAATATGCTTGCTTATCTGTATGCTGCTTGTTCATCATTTTTAATACAATCCACAAGAAGGACACAGAACTAATTTATTTAATTGGATGGCAACATGGATCACAAACTCTGAGGTTACAGGTAGTCTCAGTTAAAATTTTGCCAGCTATTTGGCTTTGTCTCAAAATGAATACCCAAGTCCTTCTACAGCCAACAACTGCATAATGTCAGACAATAAGTTTCAGGAGCTAATAATAATGTACTTATTTTGATCACAATATTATTTTCAATTCAGTAATGGATTAATATTTCATAATGTTTAACTAGATAGTTTATTGCTTGTTCCTAACAGAGCACCTGCATAACTCATGAACTAAAATTAATGTAGACACCGAGGTACCTTCTTCTGTGTAACATAACTGAAACTAAAAGATAAACAGGTATTAATCTGAATGTATAATCATAAAGAAATTAATCTAGCCCCAATTACAAGAATACATGATTATGTCAACACTAGGAAATCAGAGTTGAAGAGTAATATATGCTACTGGAATGCTTCAGTAGATGTAGAAGGACTTTTTTTTTCATTCAGAGTCTCAAATATAAACAATCAGATATATTATTGAATATATCAAAATAAATGCAGAGATTTCTACCCTTTAACTAAAAAAGGAAGATAGAGCAAGTCAAAAGGTATTAATTTGGCTTGGGGTCCCTGCCTTCTCCATCTACATGGCAAGGGGATATTTTTGAGATTTAAAATAAAGAATTTCAAGAGCACCTTAAAACTCCATTTTATGTAAATTTCAGATCACTTATTGAGAAAGGGCTAAGCTAAACTTTTAAATGCATGAGGAGATAAGACAGCTGTGTCAGCATTTGAAGGATGAACACACTCCAATTTGTAGCATGTGCTTTGTAACTATGGTTGTAACACTGGTGCTATCACTACAGTAGCTTGCACAGCATGTGACTAATAAGCAGATTTATCTTGAAGCCCCAGTCCTCTCAGTGTGCATCTGTTCACAGACAGATGAACTCGCACATATATATACAGTACCAAACTGTGGTTTAAAATCCCAATTCAATCCCAAGTAGAAAGCAGATAAAAGACTCAAGGGTTTATTTTTAACTGAAATATGGATGAAAATCTTCTTTTTGCATGATGCAAATGCAAAAGATTATTAGAAACTCTTAAGGCAGCATTAAAGATAATCATATTACACAAATTACCTTAATTATCCTATATTATCCTAATGTTATAATAATTATTAGGCAATTTTATATTGGAAAAAATGTTGTTAAAACTTTTTCTGTTTTTCCTGAAGCTTTTGGAGAAGTCAGAGGATTAACACCAAGAGGTAATAAAGGGACTTAGGTGCCAGAATTGAACTTAAGTAGAATTTAGGTGCCATAGTCCAAAAATGCAATATTCAAATTACCCACTCAGCTCACGGCATAGACATCTAAGTTTCCAATTATGGTTCTGTGCATGTAAACTTTATTTTTATTGTATAATATACAAAAATAGTCCCTGGAGTCCAAACCAGGACTCAAAACTAATTTTGCAGGTAGGTCTCTATGCACTACAAGTAGTCATTTTCTCTCTCATCCAGTAGTAAAGCCTGTGGACTGGAGCCCTCACTGGTCAAACTAAAAGTGTTATTTGTTAGGCCTGTACAAAGCTTCGGGTGCTGATTTGATTCAGAGGCGATTCAGCCTGATTCGGCAGCTGCATCCCTGAATCTGAATTGAATCGGGAAACCAATAAAAACATCTGAATCAATTCAAAGGTCTCCAAATCAATTCAGAAAAGGTTCAGACAGCTTTGGAGAAATTCAGAGATTCAGACAGTCCCTGCTCACTGCCGCAGGGAGCTGGACCCAGACTCCATGCCGGTAAGTTGGGGGCGGCAGGGGAGGCTGGAAGAGGGGAGAGGGAACCATGGGGGGACCCCAATCAGGCCTCATCCCCTGCCTGTTCCCCCTACCCCCCTGAGTCCTCCCAACCCATGCCAACTCTCCCAGCCCTGTCAATGGCTGCCCAGCCCTGTCCCAGCAACCTGGCTCATAAAAAAAAAAGCCCCACACTCACTGGCTCCTGTCAGGTGTGTGGGGGAAATCCCTGCTTCCCCCACTGCTCTGTGCTATGTGGGGGGCTCTGCCACAAGCCCCCATCACCTGCTTGCTCTCCCAGCCCCGTCAATGTTTGCCCTGCCTGGCCCCAGCGTCCCAGCTCTTAAAAAAAACCCAAAAAACAAAAGCCCTGCACTCACCAGATGCTGCAGTGGCCATCAGGGCTAATGGAGGTTTGTGGCAGAGCCTGGCAGGAGCTGTTGAGTGTGGGGATTTCCTTTCTTTTTTTTTTTTTTAAGAGCTAGGACGCTGGGGTTGGGTGGGGCAGCCATTGATGTGATGGCGAGCATGGGCAGGGGATGGGTCCATTTTGATTCAGAGATTCAGACAATTCAGCGGCAGCTGAATCTCTGAATCAGATTCAGCCAAATCGATTCAGGGCAGTGATTCAAATCACCAAATCGTATCACTGTCCCCCGAATCAGCTGAATCTGAATCCAAAGTGAATACTAGTCACTTTGCACAGGCCTATTATTTATGTTTCATAATATTTTAATGATCATTATGCACGCCTCAGTTTCCCCAATCTTTCTGTATGCTGTTTTATGATTAATTCTAATTCTTTTATGTACAGCTGTGTGGGCAGAGGTACATAATACTCTTGGAGACCCCATCATACTCCAAAATAACCTATTACCTATTTTGGGACACTTTAGAGCAGTGGTTTTTGATGGCTAGAAAATGGTATTCAGAGGTTTGCTTTTCAGAAGAAGGATTTAAAAGCAGTAAAGGGTCTCCAAGAAAGGAACCCAAGGCTACCATGGACAGAGGGCATAGAACCATCCTATCTTACCCACCCCAGTGAGGAGGAGTGGGACTCAGCCTTTGACTTCTAGGCTGCTGATATCTGGCAGTTAACAGAGAAGCTAAGAGTGAAACTTGTTTACTGGCCAGAAGCACCTTGACTGTGTGAACCCTTGGACTCGCATAGAATTGTTTGCTTTATTCTTATCTGCTATCAGTGGTTATCAATAACATTTGAGAAGTCCTGGTCAGTCTGAGGGTTTGGGTCCACCTGGAACAAGAATACAAAAGGAGAAATTTTAGAGCAGCAAAGGGTTCTGGAGAGGGGAACCAGAGGCCCACCCCACCAGTGGGCTGGGTGAGATGGGCTGATAGTATGCCCTTTGTCCATGGTGGCCTTGGGTTGTCCTCTCAGGGACCTTCAGTTCTCAGTCTTTTTAGATTCAAGACACCCTTCAGAAAATGCCTGATCTTAGTTTTGACTTGTTTTTTACTACAAAAAAAAAGAGCATTTTTTCTATTGTAAAAAAAAATCAGAAAGACCACACTAAGTCAGACTGTCTTAATACTATGGATCCCTATTTTTAATCTCTTGGTTTTATCTTGTGATTCATGTTTTCACACAGAACAGAATAACACTTAATGGCACTCCACATCACCCTTGAAAGGCTTTCAAGGCACCCCAGGGGTTCTATGGTGCCCTGGTTGAGAATCACTGCTTTAGAGCAGCATGTCAAAGAAATGGCCCACTGAGCTCCATCATCCGGCCCACAGTACTACCCCTGGGTCATGGAGTAGACAAGAATGCCACATGTAGTGCTTACTGGACTGGCTGTATACACTACATGCAATGAGCAGGAACAGTCTGTGGGTCTGATCAAGCCGGTGAACTAGGCATGAGCCACATACCTGGACTACAGGACCTGAATTTGACATCCCTGCTTTAGAGACATGTGGACAATGAATATTTTAAATGATGACTCTGCTCCAACATTTAAAGAAAAAACAAAACAAAACCCTAACATAATTCTGGTTTGAATGTACTGAAAAAGGAAGAAAGAGTTTGATTTAAAGATATTTTTTCTTGAAATCATAAAACAAAAACCCCAGATTCAGAAGGCAGTGGACCTTCAGCTCCATTGCTGTGGTGATATATTGATTTCTAACCCCTGCAAATCTAGCCTATTGAGTTGAAAAAGAAAATGCTTGAAATACAGTCATTTTTTCTTTTCATTTTTTTTTTTTTACTTTCAGGTCCTTTCACACTGATCCTTATGAAACTGGAGAGAGGCCTATAGCAAATGAGAGGCCATGATTTGACAGGGAGGGGAGTTCATGATGAGTGGTTGCTCCTTAAGGAAGCAATCCTAGAAGCACAAGGAAAGTATACCCTAACCCATAGGAAAGGTTGTAAAAGGGCTCAACAACCCTCCTCATTCAACAGGGAACTCATGAACCTCCTACACCTAAAAAGAAAGGCTTATGACAGATGGAAGACAGGGAACACCACTTAGGAGGAATATTCTGCACTGGTCTGCAACTGTAGGAAATGAACTAGAAAACCCAAGGCTGCAACCAAACTCAAACTGGCTACACAAATCAAGGACAATAAAAAGTCCTTTTTCAGATATGTAGGGAGTCAGAAGAAAAACAAGGGCAACATTGAACCAATTGGGGGCAGGAAAAATCTAATCTGAGTAATGATTACTTTGCATCGGGATTTTACCTGCCCAAAGGGACCACCCTGCCTAACATGATGTGGGATGATCACCTTACAGAGGTGATCCCACATCTGTAAGGGAGCACCTTGAGAGGCTGAGCATTCAAAAATCAGCTCGTCCAGAGAGGTTGCACCCAAAAGTACTAAAGTAACTGGCAGGCATCATAGCATAGCCACTGGCAAGGATATTTGAGAACTCGTGGTGCTTGGCCAAAGTGTCTGAAGATTGGAAGAGGGCCAATGTGGTGCCTATCTTCAAGAAAGGGAGAAAGGAAGATCTGGGAAGCTATAGGCCAATCAGTTTGACCTCAGTCCCTGGAAATATCTTGGAAAAAAAATATCAAAGAAACCATTCTTGATGGGATAACAGAAGGCAACTTTCTAAGTGATGCCCAGCATAAGTTTGTTGTGGGACGGTCTTGCCTGACCAGTCTCATTTCCTTCTATGACCTGGTGATGTATCACCTAGACAAAAGGGAAGAGGTGGATATCATATATTTGGACTTCTAAAAAATGTTTGACCTGGTGTCCCATTATGTCCTCATGGAAAAATTGGGCAACTGCAGCCTCAACTACACTACATTCCGATGGCTGGGGAACTGGTTCTGAGGTCAGACCCAGAGAGTGGTAGATGACAGAACTGAATCAACATGGGACTCAGTGATCAGTGGTGTCCCCCAAGGCTCCATTCTTGGACTTGTACACTTAATGTCTTTATAAACAATCTGGATTCTGATGTCAGAAGTGGACTAACCATGTTTGATGATGACACCAAACTTTGGGGAAAAGTATCCACACTTGAGGATAGGCTGGTGATCCAGGCTGAGCTCAGTAGGCTTTCAAGGTGGGCAGATGAAAAGCTGAGGGCATTAAATATGGAGAAATGTAAGGTGCTTCACCTT
>NW_005842438.1:800810-824798 GCF_000455745.1 Alligator sinensis | reverse complement strand
GGGAAACCTACATCACACTTATTGGGTCAACAATAAGTTGACTCACTAGCATCACTACTGAAATAATCTTGGGGGTCATGATCGACCACAAGATGAATATAAGCCACCAATGCAATATCACAGCCAGTGAAGTGAACAAAATTCTGGCTTGCATCTATCGATGCATCTCAAGCAAGACCCAAGATGTCATCCTCCTGCTGTACTTGGCCTTGGTGAGGCCACAGCTGGAGTACTGTATCCAATTCTGAACTCCACAATTCAGGAAGGACATGGAGAAGCTTGAAAAAGTCCAGAGGAGAGCCAGGTTTTTAAGACCTGGCTAGACAAATCCTTTGCTTGGATGATCTAGTTTGGGATAGTCCTGCTTTAACCAGGGGTTTGGACTAGATGACCTCCTGAGGTTCCTTCCAACCCTAATTTTCTATGATTCTATTATTCCTGCTTCCATATGGTCCCTCCCCAAATCCTGACATCAGACACACATTCAGTGCATGCCCTAATTTATCCTGTAACACACAGGCCTGTCTGGCTCCAGGAGTTTGAATACATCAAGTGTATTAACATCCATCACTCAGTATGTTAAAATGATATTTTAAACATGTTTTTTAATCTAATAATTCCTACTAAACCTTCTCAAATTGTGGAATTACTATCCAGCCTCTATCATAATGTATACAAGTAAATAAAAGGAAAAACAAAAACAAAACAAGGAATGCTTGCCTTTTAATTAGGGACAGTTGCTGGGAACTTAGTCAAAGGAAAGGTTTTGAGAGCAAGATGCAAGAAGTAAGGCTCAGCCCTCAGTATAGATGTACTGCTTCTCAAAGGAACTGAGGAATAAACTACAATATAAACTGCCTGCCAAATTTGCTTTATTCTAATCTTTCTTCTTTTTAATTATTTTCCCCTGCTAAACTTTGGTCACTATTTGTTCACAGAAACAACTGATATATGGCAACACTTGACTTGAAAAGGCATTATCAACACAAATTGTTAGTGATCATTTTAAACGGACATGAACAATAAACAGTTATGAAATGCTAGTATGTAGAGGGCAGGACAGCACTTACTTTGTCATTCTTGTACTTGCCTATATAATTATGCACTGGTCTTTATTATATGAGTTCACTCAATCATGTAATATGTCTAGATTCAATGAGCTGGAACATCCTGATTCAGGTATTGTTTGAGCAAGTTGTTTTCTCTCTTCAGCTCAATACAATTTTTTTTTTTCCCACTTTGAGATACAGGGGCAGAAATCACATGTTATAGGTGTGCATGTACCTTCCAAATGCTATTTTTCTAATTTTATGTTACACAAAGGAATAAATAGACTATTTGCTTTAAGGAGTAGCTTTCAAAGTTCAATACAAGGATATTGAATACAAGGGACCCATCAGACCTCATGGGTCCAGTGAGAGTCACTGAGCTGCACTCAGGCCAGAACAGGCATACAGATCATCCCCAAGCGCATCTGGCAGCATGCACCTGGGACCATCCCCATTCTTCCTGTGCAGCATGTGAGGAATGCCAAGGGTGATGTGTGGTTTCAAACTAACATTGTATCTTTGACATCCCTGGTTTAATACAATAAGTTAATGCATGTGAAGATATAGGAAAAGTACTTCAACAATCCTGAACATGATAAAAGAAGATAGTGATAACTGAAATGGGTGCATCTCAGTCAAAGGTGGAGTGGATACTAGGTTGTGTAGTAGCTGAGGAATTAGGGACTAAATTGAGAGTTAGTCAAATGTAGAGAGTTGCTCTTTAAAAGTATCTTAGTCTTTTCGGCTTTGAAATTATGCTCCTGATATGGCAGTGATGTTTCTGACAAGATTCCTAACTGCTTCCAGAACTCATTAACTTCACTTTGGCTTTGGGAAGGCACCAGATTCTGGTAATATGAACCACATTAGAATAGGAACTCTGATACAATATACTGATCCTGAGAGGGCCAAAAAATACTGAGCGCCAAAATAACAAACATCAAAGATAAGAATGATTGTATTCTAAGTTCCTGTCTGTCATTCAGAATTTTAAGAGAAACCATGCTTCAGGTTTGTTGCAAACTTTCTAAATAATTGTATTGGCTGTGCCTTGTCAAGCCATTTCTGTAACAATTAACTTGTTTCATTAAATTAAAGCACCGAAGGGGACAGCTTAGCTGATATAAAATCTCAGAACCACTGTGGCCTTTTCCCACAGTGATTTATCTAACAGAGCTGGAGTAAGCTGTTTGTGCTGTAGCTAGCTTAAGGAAAAAGCCATTTCAGAAATTACAGCTCAGAAGTCTTCTACCATTTGCCTAGCAGGCTTGCTGCTCCAAAAAAAGAACAATAAAATAAAATAAAAAGAAAGTACTTTGTGTTTGTGGGAAGTCTGAAGAAAAAAAATGAACAAGTATCCAAAAACAGTAAAAAATATAGACTGGAGAAGCACAAAATCTTGATACAGTTATTGAAATTAAAAAAAAAAAACCCTCTATTTAAAACAAGTTAACTAATTCTAGATGTAGCTTTGTGATTAAGGCCTTATACAGACTTTCAGCTTCTCCTGGCAGTTGCCACCCTCTCAGGAGAAATCACAAATGTATAAATGTTCAGGGTTTTGTTCTTCCATAGTAAAAACATCTGATCTAAGGACTGTGAGTATACTTATACAGTATAACCTTATCAGTTGGATCTGGAAAATCTAAGTTCCAGATTTTCCAGATCCAAATTGATAAGGTTATACTGTATAAGATTCTGGTGAAGAAACTCCAAACAGAACTACCACTACTATCACCACCCACACAACAAAAACCATTCCTGCATTAATAAAAGAGAATAAAACAAAATAAAAAAATAAAATTAAATAAGCATTTACTTACTTTTACCTACCAGCATTACATGTGATATTATGGATTCTTTAAAATTCTAGGCATAAGGAAATTACTCTGATTCCTGGTTAAAATGTATTAATTCCTGGGATGAAATTAAAGAAAACCATAATAGGATTTAAGAAAACTTGCAACCAAAAATAAAACATTATAACAAACAAAAAACTCTTGTAGGATGGAAAGTTTAGGGCTGAGCTATTTCTCTTTGCCAAAATTAAAGAGATAAACCCCAATGAAGCATGCTGAGAATTTAATTTCTACCCCTTCTCCTCCTCCCTTTCCCCTGCCTCCCTCCCTTTCTCCCTTACCTTTTGTCTTCAGATCGCTAGCTCCATTTGAAACATGTCCTTTTATAGCATCTGATGAAATGTGTTTGGGATCCTGAAAGTTTATGCCATATATCCCTGATTTAGTTGGTCTATAAGGTATAGATCTACTTTTCCCTCATCCTTATATGCACAAAGGAAACGAAAATATTCAATAACAGTGATCTCTAATATTATCTCCTTTTCATACTGATAGTTCTTCTGGGACTAAGTAATCTACTTTTTTCTCTAACTAGATAAATGGATAGTAGGAATAAGCAAATTACTTAATTGGAAGACTGTTTTTTGTAACCACTGAGGAAGGAAGGGATTCCTTGAAGACTCATAAGTGTTCTCAATTTAAGCCATTTTATAAAATGTAAACACCACTGAAAGAAGCAGTACTATTTATCCCATACCAATCCAGTACAAATTATGAAAAGTAAATTGCTATATGTGATTTCTTAAATATTGCATAATGTGGCTTTGGCCCAAAATGCTGCAGCTGAGTAGTGTATTTTAGGGAGACTTCAGTGCAGTTATTTGCTAGAATACAGTCACATGTATGAGTGTTTACAAGATCCTTGAATGAAGGAAGTTCCAGTGGATAAAACCTTGACTCCATGAAGTTAAAGAAAGCTAAAATACCAAATTATTACAATTGTTCTTTTACAGCTAGATCCACAGGGGTATTTAAATGGAATGACCGCTGAAATGCTTACATTTTAGATGCCTAGTAGAATCCATGGGGCGGCAGTGGGGGCAGAGGGGGACAGATGTTGGGGGGGCAGGGAATGGGAGAGGCAGTCAGAGGTAGGAAGTGGGGGAGGCAAGCAGCCTAACCCCTGCCTCTTGCCTCTCCACACCTGTCCCCCTGCCATCTGTCCCCTCTGTCACTCACCCCTGCTGCCTGCCCCCATGCCTGCATGCCCCAGAACCTGCCTCCCTGCTCTGCTTCTCCCTCATTACTTGGCCTGTGCCCCATGCCCCTCCCCCCTTGGCCTGTCCTTGCCACTCACCCCCTACTCAAATGTATTATTTATGTGTTATGTGTATAAATGTGTCATTAATTATATATGCCTGAGATTGTTAATGAAAGAATACATATAAGTGTATTAATGTGAAGACCATGAAGCACCTGCTCATTTGCTGACTCCTTGGTGAGACCTGTATGAAGGAGACCCTCACTGCAGCAATGGAAAAAGCCATCACTTGTGCATGATTTCAGAAAAAAAACCCATCTAATTTATGACAAAGACAAAAGAAGAAGACTCCCCCATGTTGTCTGCTCTTCCCACCCTCTGCAATGCCATTGCTTACCCTCTGGCTCTCTCAGAGCTCTAAGCCTGCTTCAGACCAGAGCATGGAGCACATGGTTGCTCCAGCCCCAGCCTGCCCCAGTAATAGCTGATGCAGCAGTGGAGTGGCAGCTTTGACTGGGCCCTGGTACTGGATACTGGGCCAGAGCTGTCACTGCCGGGCTGGGCTCAGAAGAAAGCAACTATATGCTCTGTTACCTGGGCAGGTGTGGGGTGGAAGCCCTGATGGAGTCAGAGGGTAAGCAGCATGGAGGAGTTCAGTGGAGAAGAGGCTACAGGGGAGGAAGAGGCATCAGTCAGGAAACAGATGGGACAGAAGTGGCAGGGAGGAGGGCAGCAACTGCATCTCCAACCATGACTCTGCACTGGGGCTGGAATAAGTGCCACAGCAGCCTCCTGGTCCCTCCACCACCTTGTACTTAAATTCAAGATGAAAAGCTTTTTTACCCATGTTAAATGGGGGGGGGGGGGGCACCTCATCTTGGATTCAAGTAAATACAGTAAGTTTCTCTGTTTGTTGGTGAGAACCCTATTTAAGGAGTTATTTCCTTTTGCATTCTCACTATCTAGCCTAAAAAGTAGCTAAGTATCCCTTAAAACGTAAAATACATTCAACTGGAAGGATTAAAAATTCCTGCTCTAGTGTGTCTTATGGCCTGGTCATTAAAACATTCTTCTGAGAAACAGGATATTCAGATTCACATCTGTTCAGGAAGAGGGAAGGAATTAAATCCTGGTATCGCATATTCTGGGTGCATGCCTGAACTAATTATTTAGTAGAAAAATAAAAGGCTGCAAAGCACATCCACATATTTACCTTTATTTTGTGCAGGGTCCAATCCACGTGGTGTTGTTCTGAGACCATCTGCAGAATCAGGCTCCAGAGCAGACCTAGGCAAAATAATTATATGGGAATCATAATTGGGTGTAAACATAAAACAGGATTGTCAAAACTGAGGAGATGATGTTCAGATGCCTGGAGAATTTCATGTTGAAAATATAAGTACTTTAGGAATTGGGTAGCACCTGAGCAGGGATTTTTTTTTGTTTGAATTTTGGATTTGTTAGATAGTTAAAGGTTATCTAATTATTATCAGCTCTTTTCTGCAATACCTTTACAATAAATATCAACTGATAGAGAATATAAACAGTTTGCAGTTCAATGAAAAAATACATGTATGTTAATAGATCATACTGAAGTACTACTGGAATTAGAGAGGGGAAGAAAATAATTAAACAGCTTAGATTATACATAATTCAAATCATCACTGATGGGGGGTTTGTTTTATTTTTTGGGTTTAATATATATATAGAGAGAGTGGTAACTATAGGCTATCTTCCTACTTCTTCAGTCTATTTTTATTTTGTTTATGAAGAATGGAAAATATACCTATAAATCAATTTATTTTTATTCATGTTTTATAATAGCCCTGTATTCAGAACCAGGTATTCTAGTTTTGAATGAGTCCATGATTACACACACATGGAGCAATGTCATGGCTAACAAACATCATCATCATCAAAACTTTTGATTGATTTTTGTCCAACCATCAATCATGGTTAACTTTTAATAACACTGTTTTGCTGACTTCATGTTCACACATTGAGTTGACATAACGGTTAGGGTCAAGACTGTACTATCTACTGTTCTAAGGACAGTATACTTTTGGGGAACTGGGTGAGCTAAGGGATGTGGTGTAGATCATTCTCCTACACCATCTAAATTAGGTATCTGCCTCAAGGACAAAAACATCATATATTTCAGCTACATTCATAGGTTGTATCAATTATGTGCCAAGGATACAAATATTCATATGCTTTGATTATATGCTGTTATTCCTTATATTCTCTGTACCTGAAGTTGCAAGGTTAAAGTTACAGTGTAGAAGTTCCTGCTTAAATGCCATAGCAATTAAAATGTTGTAGTCTAAATGTCATAAGTTCTACATGACATCATAAGTATAGTTTATTCTAATGCCCTTTTACTTCACTGGAGCCAACAGAGCAATCAACAGAGCCATCTATTCCGAGCCAACAGAATCCGTGGAGCCAACGGTTAATAACAATAGAAAAAGTGAATTTGTAGCAGGCCTATGTGAAGTGAATTCAGATTCAGATTTGGCCAATTCAGAGGGACAGTGATTTGATTTGGTGTTTCAAATCTCTGCCCCAGTTCAATTTGGCTGATTCGGATCTGAAGATTCAGAGCCAACTGATAGATTCAACCATAGACTACAGGCAGCAGTCCTCATTATGCTGGACACAGCTGCCTCCAGCTGGTAAGTCTGTTGTGGTGGGCGGAGGGGGGAGTGAAGGGCTGTAGGGGGGCAAATCAATGCTTGCACAACAAAGGAGAGATGGGAGCTGGGGCTGGGACAAACTGCCCTGCTGGGGTGGGGGGGGCATGGGACTCGGAGAGGGGGGCTCCTGCCACTGCATGCTGCTACGCACCACTAGTCCAGGAGGACATGGGAGTGGGTGTGTGCTCCTGGATCTGTGCAGGGCAGGCTTGGCTGGGCTGTGCTCCAGAAGGTTATCCCCAGCCATCCGCCACCAGGCTGTGCTCCATGGGGTGGGTGGAGCCAAGGCTGTGCTCCAGGCAGCTAGCCCCAGCCGCAGGCCAGAGCACAGCCCTGGCTCCACATTCCCCACAGAATTCAGGAGAGTGGGGGCTATGCAGGGGCCACAGCCACCCTAAAATACCCCTTAGCTCCTGCTGGTGGCCCCTCCCTGATCTAGGTGCATGCACCCACCCTCATGCCCTGCCACTGCTTGCCCAGCCAAGGTAAAGCCTTGGCTTGTCCAGGAGATGTGGGGAAACTGGGTGAGTGGTGGGAGAGCATAGCCCCCACTCCCGGTGCCTTCCGCCTAGAGTGAGCTGCACCTGCATCGTGCCTCCCCCACACCCCAGCTGGACAAGCGTCAGGGCATGGGGAGGTGTGTGCACCTGGATTGCAGCAGGCTGACGGCAGGGGCTATGGGGAATTTTAGGGTGGCTGCAGCCCCCGCCATAGCCCCCACTCCACTGTGGGTGAGTGGAGCCAGGGTTGTGCTCCATGCAGCAGCTGGGGCTAGCCAGCTGGAGTGCAGCCCTGGCTTCACCCACCCCACGGAGTGCAGCCCAGTGGTGGGTGGCTGAGTCTAGCCTTCCAAAGTGCAGCCCAGACCACCCTGTGCAGGTCCAGGGGCACCGCCCCCCGCAAGTCCCTAAATGTGCATTAGGCTTCCTTAATGAGCAGTAGCAAAAGTGCACACCTTTTTAGTGATGCTTAATGTGAAGTAGCTTATTTCTACAGTACATTAGCATATTTGCACTGTTTTTGACATGACACTTTAGGGCATTTTTACATATGCTCCAGGACATGGTGCCAGGCACTTTAATTAGTGTGCTGTGGTAATTAAAAGTGACTGTGTGTCAAATGTATCAGCATCCCTGCACTGAAAAAATGGTGGCAAGGTGCTTTGAACAAAAGCTTGTCAAATGTGTTTTATTTCAAAGTACCCCACTGCCATTTCCAGTGCATGGGCGCAGAGGGATACTGATAGACATGACACAGAAGGCTGCTGGAGCATGTCAATTTCTGTACTCCAGTAGACGCAATTAATCGAGACTGCTCTGACACACTGGATTTCCAGTGTGTCAGAGCAGGCTCCCCACATGTATAGGAGCCCTTAATAAACTGTAGAGTAGGCTACTGTACATTAAAGAGCATGTGTAGGTGCACCCAGTACAATACAAGTTAAGCACCTAAGATACTAATTTATAGTAGGTCTGTTTATCACATCTAAATTTGTATTTTGTGGACTATAGCCACTGACGACCCATAGATTTACTAATTTCTTTGAGCTGAAATTATGAATTATGATATTTAGGATGAGGTATGAATGATGCTACATTGCTTAACTATGCTAAGATTTCCCTCCTTAAAGTCCCAAACATAGTTGGAGGATAGAAGATGTTACCTCCTGCTTATGAAAAGGATTCATAGTTAGCTTTTGTTTTTGTTTTTTTCTTAACTCAGGCATGGTATTATGTTAGTAACTAAACCTGCCCTTCCTCCTACCCTTATATAACTCAATATCCTCTGAAACTCTCTTTTGACAAGCTACACAATACTAAGTGAGGATACTTGAACTTAAATGTTTTAAATAACCTTACTATTTTGAAGTGTTTCTTTCTCCCAACAACAGTGACCTGTTAAGTATTTTCTGTATAACTCTATTTAGGTTTTTACAATAGCATTTATTCCTTTAGCATCTGAGTCACAGTCACACAAACTTAAAATATCTTAGGTCTGTTTTGTAAATATTTGGCTTTTCAAATCATGCAGTCAAACAACATTCAGTCAAACAACAATTTTTTATGGCATATATTTTTATGGTATAGAATCCAAGGACCTTTGGGGGGTTTATGGTGTTTGTTCATTGGGGTTTTTTTAATTCCCAGACTGAAGTGCAGTGCTGCCACTGACACAGAGTTAAGCTCCATTCCCCATCTTATCTTTATAAACTAAGAATTCTTGCCTTTTACTTCATTTGTTTTTCATCTTCACAATAGCAATCTATTTGTTCCATAACATTATTGCACTTTTTCTTTAAATTGTCCAAATCACTACATACTTCAGATAATGATAAATGTCTACATAGGAAGCACAATTAAAAATCATCCTAACCCACTAACAAAAAAAAATGTTAAACTGCTGGTAGATTCTGATTTCCAGTTACATGTGTATATAACTTTGCATAGCAGAGTTGTCAGTTTCCAATTGTTTTAAAAGATTCTATCCAGTAATATTTATTACATTTTAATATTAATTTATTTAACATGAAATTGAATAAAATTGCAAAGGAGTCTTCCTTAATTTCTAAGTCTTTGTTTTAGTTTCCATGTGTGATTTTTTTTTTAATTAGATATAAAAAGTTAAAAAGTTATTTATCCACATTATCTGGACACTCTTCACATAACTGAAAATCCCAGGCAGACAGTACAACACATCAGGCTTCATAAATGGTTTGGCACATTTAAGTTTCAAGGTATTGCAAATACCAATACATAGATTCTTGATTCAGTATAGCCATGAGGTGGCAAAGGCTTGGATAGATGACAGCTCAAAGGCCCATGATATTCGGAGAGCTTTCTGTGTGTTTTAATTATTTAACTAGCAGATATCACTTACGAGCCATTTAGGACCTTTCTGATACAAGATAACTATGTGAGATTTTAGTACAAACTGTTTAAAAATCTGATGCATTTGATTGGTAACCTTAAAAATTAAATTAAATGGATATTATTAGATATATTTTAATATGCACACACCATCAGCTTCAGAAGCAACTAAATCATTCACATCCTTATCATCTCCAATTTCCAAGTCCTAACTAATGCCATCAGGGGCAACAAAAATCTGATTTTATGGCCCATTTGATAACATGTGGAAAATCAGTTGCGCTAGGAAAATGGACAGGATTTGCTTAACAAACATTTGATCCAGACTCAAAACCCCTGAAGCCAGAATTGATTTGGCAGGACAGACAATAGCAACATAATTCTGCCAAGACCCTGCCATGTATTCCCACGTGTTTAATTGTTTTTTTTTTCCCTTGTTTTTTTTCCGTTGGGATTTTTGCTAGGCCAAATGCATTATTTATTCTACACTGCTTAATCTGTTAGTCCATTTTAAAGAAAACTGCCAGGTTTCCAACATGTATGTTATATTAGGGGAAAAATATACTTTAAAATGGTTTAACTAGAATGTTAAAATAATGTTTAAATAAAGTGTAGTGCATATTATTTTGGTGTCTACAAGTGATAAGCTTAAAACAATAGGACCTTAGACACCTGTGACCAACTTGTTCTATTGAGGTAAGTTGTTCTTTAGTTTGCATATAGCCTTGGGGTCCTTTTAGGCTTTGTTGTCAGGTGGCCAATATCATGGCAATAAAAACACCCCATTAAGTAGTGATTTCCCTGAAGTTTATACTCTCTCCTGTCAAACCCAGATCAGGCAACAATGATCCACACACATTTAAGCTTGTTTACTGAAGTTTATCTTATATGGAATGAAACCACACATACGGAAAGAGGTCAAAGTGGAACAAAAAATGCATCAATGGACACGTATACATGTGATGCTATGTTGCCATAGCAACACACTATGGCAATGTAGTATCTATGGGCATCTACACATAACCAGCAGCTACTTCACTGTAGCAACACGCTTCCCCACTCTAGCAATCCACTATGGTGAAATAGCTGTTAAAAATAACTGCACCATGTGTACAGTGCAGTACAGGTTGTTACTGCATCATGGTTTAGAATTTCCAAAAAAAAGTACCAAATCGCGGCGCAATAACAAAGTCATTATAGCAACACATTTAGATGCACCCGCTAAGTCTTAACAAAGGTTACTGTGTGAACACGTCACCATCTGCAATTTTCTGCAGTAGCTTCCTATTAAACACATAATCCAGTTGAAGTTTCTGACAGTCTAAACCTTCCATAGAATTGGCCGTAGCTATCTAAGAAATTGCCTCTTCCTCATAGTCTGACCTCTTGTGACAGCAAGCAGCCTTCCATTGAAATGATTAAAACCTTACTTTCAAGGGGAAACTTATAAGCACAGGAAGCAGAATTTTCACAGGAACTGGATGTATGCTTTTTCAACTAACTCCCAAAAGAGATAAGAATGACCATGGACCTAACAGCCTTCAGAACTAAATCCAACACTCCCTCCCTCCTACACTTATTCCAACTCAGATATTTATTCTTTAATTACATTTTGGAACTTAAACGTCTGATGGAGGCTCCTGCAAAAGGAACTCATACATGAAGCAGCTCTGCTTAGCCTCATATAATTCTCTTTTCAGTTCAATATAAGGTGTGATTTCCTTTTTCTTTTTCTCTGTTGAAGCTGTCACTGTTGCTCTTTCTCTCTGCTAATGAAGTATTTTAAACAGCATTATGAATAATCGGGGGGGGGGGGCTTTCACCCCCTTCCTCCACACTGCCTGCCCCTTACTACCTGCCTCCCTGCCACTGCTTGTCCCACTGCACCAGTGGAGGCAACGGGAGGCAGCGGGAATTTAAGATAACCTTCCAATAGCTAGATTCTATCCATGGAAAACTATAACATTTATAAATTTACTATGTATACAATCTAATTATTGTGGGTTGTCTTAAATTCAAAACCATCTTGGAGTTGGGTAAATACAGTAATTGTCTGGAAGTAAACTACTGTCTTTTGATTATGGCAACACAAATCTAAGGAATAGTTTTGTGCTTATATTTACTATTAATGTCAGCCTTGTCTTAATAAATCCTCCTTAGCATAGCTTGAACCAAGGATAGGCTGAAGACAGGTAAACCTCTATGTTTACTGAAGGACTGGCTCTGTATCTCTGTGAGAGGGCTGTAGGCTTCACCCATTTATAAGAAGACAGAAGGGTTCACTGCTCCATCATCTGAAATCTACCTTGAGTCACATCCTGAGCAAAATCATAATCATTTTGCTCATGTGTAACAAATCCATGTAAAGTCATTTTGGCAACGCTCTGACTGTTCTCACTTCCTGGTATGGGGGAGTCAATATTATTCTGTGGATGACATCAATGGGGTGTCTGATTGATTTGTAAGGCTGGTATTTCTGTATAGTGCACAAGCAAACCATCTACATTTAAGAACAGGGTCTGACATTCTGATATGTTCCCAGCCAGAAACATTGCTACTGCCACATAATGCAGCATCATAATTATGTTAAAAGGAGATTATTTTAAATTCTCACCTTATGGGAGAGATTTCAGGAAACTGAGGTTGTCCTCCAGAAGGATTATTATTTGAATTATTCCTTTTAGTTTAGAAACATGGATAATTTATTACCTGTGAAGTTGTAAGATTTAATTATTTTGTAGAGTTTTCAAAAGGAAACTTGTCTCCTAGAGAGTTGTGAAAATCTCTTAAACTAAATAATTTTTTAATTCTTTTCCTTTAGCAGAAAAAGCAGCCACTTATTTTATGTAAAACATCACAGCATTTTACTTCTTAAATCTAAGTAAAATCCTTGCACTTTTTGCAGTCTTAAGATTTCCTGCTGTTCACAAAATGAGAATGTGGCAATCAGTTTAAATACAATACTTGCTTTCCCCCCCATCAATCATATCCCTTAGGCTTTTCTCTATATAAATTCTAATTTTATCGTCAGAAAAATAAGTACCTTGGCTATATATGTGAAAGTAAACAGTTTTGAATAAGAATATGCATTAAACACTTGGCCCTCTAAAATCCAAATTTAATTGCTCAATGGGCAGTAAACTGGTGTTCACAGCTTCTAGAATAGATGTGAAATTCTGATTCAGTTAAATAATTTACACATTGCTGATTAAGATTAGTGTAATTTAATTAAAGCAATTCATTTTAAAAGCGAACGCAATTTTAATTCCTGAGAATTTAGCAGAGATACAAGTTAACCTTGAAATTTATTTAAAAGCAAACTACTTTTTTTAAATAGATGGTTTACATTGTATATTTCTATTCTTTATATACAATAGCAGATGACATAAAATAAAGAGTTGTGTTTGTAAAGCTACTTAGAAATAGCCTAACATTTATAAAAAATGGAGTTTGCTGTAACACAAATGTATACCATTATTAAGAATGTGAATTTTCTTCAGAAGATGATTTTTCAGGATTAGTGCACTTGTTTTTCTTGTACCAAAGGCTGTTTTCTATGCATGAAAAGATAGCTGTAATGTTGAAAGACATGTAATCTTCTGAGTGGAAATAATTACAGACTGCTATTGAAAGTTATTATATAAGTTAAATTCTAACTTAACTCCTAAACAGTAGCTGAAGAGGTATAAAAATAAAGGAGACGATAAAGTAATTTAAAAAAAAAAATCTCCCTTTAATTACATTTATTTCACATTGTTGTCTCGTACAAGAATTTAACTTCTAAACTGTTTCTGGACCAATCATTTCATAGCCATAGGAACTGATTTTACTTGTAGAATCTATAACCTTGCAAAACAACATATGTGTGGAATTCTATTTCTGCATTTATTTATGATGTAATGTGTACCAAAATTGTACATGGAAAAAATATCTTGAATATACAATTTTTGACTATGAAAACTACTCTGTTCACAAAAAAGGATAAGCTGAGGTCTTCACCTTTTTTTTGGCCCCATTACTGTGTAAACATTTGGGGCAGTATAAAGGTGATTGGAAAGCCTGCAGAAGGAAATGGAGACATTGGGAAAGATAAAGCAACCTTTGCAGAGCCCTTTTATAAATGCTGCTGTGAAGTGTCTCGGCCGGGTGGAGCCGACCGAGGGAAACGTTGGTTAATTAAGCGAACGTCAGGTGGGCTGGTGGATGGAGAGGCAAGACAGCGTATTGGTTTTATAAAGAAAGCTTTACTTACACTGCCGATGGTCACAGTGCAGGAAGGAAACTTGCTTGAGTTGCAGTTGCACACAAACAAACACAAGTGAGATGTCTTCCGAACTGCACCGAGATGAGTCGTTGATGTACGACTCCACGAACGCTTTACACGGGGGATACGTCAAATTCACACTATGACGGGGAGTGGCTAAGAGCTGATCAGGCCTCTAAGTCCTCCTCCAAGACACACACGGAGTTTGCTAGGCTCCACAGCGTGCTCAGAGTTCCCCACGAGATGGTTGTGGAGTCCTCCAACTTGGGCGGAAGCTGCTCTACCCTTTTATACGGCTAGCGAGCCAATTGCTAACCACCACGTAGGAATAATTTAGAATCAGCCAATAATGGGGTACGAATTTGCATACGTGTGGCGGGAACTCTTTGCACCGGGGATTTCTCTCTGCAGCTGAGAAATCCACCGTGCAAAGAAAGCTCCATGTGGCGGGAAAATTCCAATGTGCCGAGGCACTAAAAATCATTGGGTTATGACATGAAGGTGTGCCAAAGACAGGCCTGGGTGAGGGTTGTATGCAGTAGAGAAACAATATCCATCCATCTGGAGATTTCAACTAATACTGAAATCATTAGGAATCTAAAGCTAATCCTGTAGTTAAAATAGATTATGCCTGGAGTCTGGGGGCAGCCAATGATTCGGAGGGCAAAATAGTGGCAAATTGGTCACTTTAGATACCTCATCCTTCTCTGGTCTTGAGCTCTGTACTAAGCCACAGCCCAGGATCTGACTGTGATGTTCAAGTTAGTGTTAGGTAGAGTATGAAGGAGTTGGAGAGATGTAGTCAAATACCTAGAAGCATCAACTAATCAAAGACCATCATATATCAACTTTTAATGGCTAGTGGTCCAGTCCAGGAACTCATGAATAAAAAATTATGTAATTCAGATTATAAAGTACAGTTTTACTATAACCATATCTTAACTCAACCTATAAGTGTATTTGATATTCTCATGCAATTGCTTAGAAGAACCTTGACTGATAGAACAAGGTTTTAGCTCATCAAGTCATCTATCAAACATAAGCTCTTATAAAGATGGTAAAGTCTCTTCACCATCAGGATTACCCTGTTACTTCACAACAACCAAAATCCAATGGAAGCATTTTACTTCACCCAGTTATATCATACAAGAAGGATCATGCATGCACTTATGTGCAAGCATGCACATGCATGTGTACACACAGGCACACTTTTTCAGGGTCTGATTAATTCTTTAAAAATAATTTGTCATTTCCACTGTGTATTTGTCTTACAACATTTATTTATCCAAATTATTGTAATGGTAACTTATTTTCAGTAGTGTTGCCACTGAGCAATAACAGCAGAAGCAGATCCCTTCTCACTGAAGTAGTAAGGAGAGGAAATACATGATTCAGGCATAGTTCCTAAGGAAAGGAGTAGAATATCATTCCTTGCCTTGAAAAACATTTCACTAGCCTTATTTAAATTGTTTTTTTCATGGAAGCCAAGGCAAGCTGGTTTCCGAGAAGTCTGTTCTTGCATGGATCCTTGCTTAGTGTCGCATTATTTAGCATTTAAATATGGAGGGGGGGGAGACAAAAGACAAAATCATTTATAAAAGAAGCTCTTGGCTCAATAGACACATTAAAATTATGGAAGAAACTGGGATTAATATCAATGGTGAGAGCTCTCTTATGATTAATAATCACTTACTATTCAAAAATAGCATCTAGTATTCATTATGAGATTGGTGGAGACTGTCCAATAGTTTTCCAACTAATACAGAAGTATGACAAGGTTGTCTGCTTGATTCAATGCTTTTTCATTTATTCTTGAATAAATGAAGAGGGAATCAAATTCCACACACTCATGACACTGAATGACCCTATCTCTGTCTTGCTTTATGTACATGACCTGATGAAGAATTTCTTGCATTTGAAAGCTTATATAACTTTAGTCCAACCAATTTCTTACTACTTTTTAAGGCACTTTCTATGTCTACTTAATTCTATGATGGGGAGAGTGTGGGGTAATATGCTATGAAATGGAACTGATAAACGTGACCATCTTGGCTTAGATCAGAATTCTAAACTATTGAATGGAAATGAGGTGTTTTATAGCTACCAGATACCCTAAAAGTGCATTTTAGAAGCATTGAAAACAAGACACATATTTAAGAATTTAAGATGCTAGCATATAGACAGCTATGCAGGTAGTGAGACTTTCTCAAACCTTTTCTGAGATTAATAGAGAACTTCTTTGGCCTAGAAACCTACCTATCTGTGGTACAAAACTAAAAACAGCTAGAGGCCATTACTAGACTGTGATTCACTGTAATGAGATCAATTGTCACAGGAGGTTGGGTCAGACCTCATATTCAGACAGTATATGTTTTTGTGGAAGAATTAAATGACTTAAATCCCTATTTGTGGTCCTGTTTGTTCTTTGAAGAAATTAGGAAAATAGATCTCTCTATTAATAGAAAAATTTAAACAATGGACTAAAGAAGAAAAAAATAGCTCTTTTAACAATTTGGAGTCTGTTCTATACTCCTTATGTGTATTTGTGCTACTTGCACAAAGAATAAGGGGCACAAATCAAATGGAACTTCCCTGTTTTATTTTATTCTGTACTTACTCATTTTATCTTTATTTTAATTATTGTATACCGTGCTGTGTTTTAATTTTGTATAAACTGGTAAAATGGATAATATTATTGAATAATAAAATAATAGATTTAATAGATTTTTAGGGTCAGGAGGGATATCAGTAGATCATCAAGTCTGACCCACTGCACTGGGCAGGAAAGAGCACTGGGGTTAAATGAAGAAGAGAAGTAGGTCTCTAAGGGACATCCAGAGGTCATCTAATCAACCCCCTTGCCTGTGGCAGGGTTATCCCTAATTATCTCACATTTCATTTACTTGGATAATGGTTCCCAAATACTTGTATTTATACACAGTTGGTATGTGCTGGTTGTCTAACGTTTCTTTTCTTTCACCTGAAAAGATGTGGGGCATATCCTTTATCTTTTTCCTCATGATGCATAGAGATTTTCCAGGATATACCTTCATTTGTCCAAATCACCTATTTCCTGATTTCTGCTCTGTCCTTACACATGTTATGTGTTATGGGCCAAGAATTGGACTGTTATGCACCAGGAGGCATCCTTTCAAATATTGTTGGTTGTTGTGTTCAGGACTAGCATGAATTGGAGAAGGCTTAATGCTGACCAAACTTTATGGGGAAATCCTCTGTCTTATCGTATGATCTTCTGACTTGTGTTGTTGAGCCTCTATACATACACAGATTCACACAAACTTCCAATACTCGTTGTTCCATCTTGCTCTACCACAGCAGTTCTTTGGCCATATATTATTTCCATATAAGGACCTTGTTACACATTATAATTAGGCTTCTCAAAGTGGTAATCTGTATGAATGTTAATTTGAGTTTAGAATAGTCACACACTCAGGCTAAACACCTTCTCTGACTGTCCTGGACTTCCACCACTGGGACCCTCCCCTGGCAAGCAGGAGCATCCTAAAAGGTAAAGCCCCTGCCACCGCTGCCCACATCCCAGGGCTTCCCGCCTAGCCCTCACATCTCACTTGTGTCCCCCATAACTCCTGGATAACTTGTGACTGCCAGCATTGCCCTCATGGAGCAGGGAAGGAAAGGGGATCTACCTTCCCAGCTGCTGCCACCACTGAGCCACAGCTGTTCTCCGGGCTGAGCCCATCCCAGAAAGCAACAGTAGTGGCAAAGGTAGTGGTGGCCAGCCAGGCAGTTTCACCTTCACTGCCTGCTCCCCTGGTACAGTGCTACCAGCCATCTGTGAGCTGGGATCTGTGTGTGTGGACTGGGGGATGGGTAGTGGTATACAGGTGTACTGGGCACCTAGCTTCCTATTTCTTGGTGCAGGGAGAACCTGACAATAGGGTGTGATTGGGATCTGATCCCTGATCCCAGAATTGCACCTCCTGCCATGCATCAGATCCAATCACTCCTTTAACTGAACATCTTTCAGCAGCCTTCAAATGCCATGGTATTACATTTTTACATTTATTTGCAAAGTTAACAACATATGGCAAAACACAGAGAAAAATATACTATAGGTTGAAAATGTATTCTTTGAATATAGTTTTCTTTTCCCCTCAACCATTAACATTTTTTTAGTGGGAGATGAGGTATAACTGCATTTTTATTAGCTTAGACCCCATCTACAATGCAAGTTGCTTGAAAAGAGCCTTGTCATTTTCCATAATAAGAAGGAAAATTACAGGTAGATACAGAAAGTAGTTAACATTTTTGTCTTTGTACTTGAATTTCCTTAAAACTACAGTGCATTTTTCATCACCAGAGGCAAACTAAAATACCTGTCCTTTCCTATCCACTGATCATTTAGAGACAAATGGAGTGGTTTCCTCTAAGGGGACCCTTAAATTATGAATCACAAGTCTCTTTAATTATAATAGATTTTTAGGTGGGTTCAGATATCAAATATCTGAGCTAGAACTCAGCCACAGATTACTATCTGACAGACAAAGGAAAGTGGAACTAGAATGGCTGGGGGGGAGCGTGTTAAAAATTTCAGCTTGGGCTTAACTTTTGCCATTACCATCAATGAAAGTTTTACCATTAACATTAGGGGGAAGGCAGGGAGAGTGAGTTCAATGTTCTGTGCTTTTGAAAAATCCTACTTTTAAATCTATTTTTGTGGTGGGGGGACCAGCTGGGGAGCTTGTCCCCTGCTCAGTTCCATGAGCACAGATACTTCATGAGCATGGTGGGGAACAGGCTGGGGAACTTGTTCCCCACCCAAGTCCATGCTCAAAGAGTAGTTTACTTGTGAGTAAACTGATCCTGGATCAAATGCATGTGTAGATGTGCCCAGTAAGAATATGAGGTGTTATGTTTTATATTATTTTATTTTTTGCTTGTTTGCTTGCTTGTTCACTTTTTTTATTTTAAGCTTATTTCAGTTCAAATCAATGTAATTTTTCCTTGCTTCTCTTCAGCAGTTGTGATATAGTTTGGTCAACAAAATACACTGTAATTTTCTCTCTCTCCCCCCCCCAAATAGATTTAAAAGTAGGATTTTTCAAAAGCACTCAACATTAAACTCACTCTCCCTGCCTTCGTCCTGATGTTAGTGGTAAAACTTTCATTGATGGCAATGGCAACACTTAAGCCTTGGACTTCTGGTCCAAGTACTTCTTGTCCACTTCCGTGTTCATCGCTGAGCTCGTGGGGGTCCCCACCATGTTCCTGTGGGACATTCCATCCACCCCAGCATCACAACATTCACAAGCCATGCCTGGTACCTTGAGGTATGTAGAAAAAACATTTAATACTGTGTCTATGGCCGAACCACTGATTCCCCGAATCAGCATCAAATCTTCAGATCTGTATTTGGCCAAATCGAATCAGGGATAGTGATCTGAATCAACGAATCAAATCACCATCCCTGATTCAGGCTGAACCTGAATCTGAATCAAATATGGCCCATTTTTCACACCCCTAATGCTGACTTGTGCTGACTTGTCTATACTGTTTTCAGGTTTATTCTGGTTAGTTTGGATATATACAAAGACTGCATTCAAACTTTTGATTACCATATAGATATAGCTATACTTTCAAAAGATAATCATGTTTTCCATTATGCATGCTATGACTTCTACCACAGTCATATCTATCACTTGTAGCACTGCTCACTGTAGTCGACATTATTCTCCAAATTAGCGGTGGCAGTTGCCAGGGTGTTTTTATTAAGGTTCATTGAACCCAAAAGTCAATCTGAGAGTGAAAATACTGTGACTGGAAAAGAAAGATTGTATAAGCCATCAGAAAATGAAAGCATAGCACTTCATATAGATTTATAATCAAATCATGTGTCATTGAGCTTTTATGGAGACTAAATAGATGATACTCAGTAGCTTCACTGTCTTCAAGAAATAAAATACATGATAAATTTAGAACATATAATTAGTGTCACTGTCAGAGGGATCCATATTTCAGTGGTTTGGGGCTCAGAGGACCTGGTCTCTATTTTCTGTCCGACAACTGACCAACGGTGTGACCTTAAACATCTGTCTGCTTCTGTTTGGGTCTGGTGTCTCTCCTGCCTTGTCTGTTTACAATATAAGAATGTTGGGGTAAAGACTCTATTTTACTACACATTTCTAGTACATAGCAGCTACAGGCTATAGGCCTTCATGTAATTAAATAAAATCTTATTTAAAATCACAATAGTAAATAGTAATTCTTGTCCTTCATTTCACTTTCCATCCTAGCTCTCTTAACTGACTTTTTAACCACTACCTAATTTTTCAAGAATTAATTAGAAATATAGATAGAGTTAGAATTTCCATATATAAGTAATTCCAAAATCTGAAATAAAATTCAGCTTCAATTTCATGTCTATGTGTACACTTAAGATAAGATTAACCAGTTAGTCAGGCCTTATGTGGTCACTCAGCCACACATTCAGCCAATTAATGATGTGATAAAAAGAGGAATACCTACACAGTTTTTCCATAAAATATGTGAAATAATTTTGTAGCTGTTTCCTATCATGCCATTAATTGAACATATGGTCCCAGGCCCCCATGCCTGGAAGCCCATCAGCTGATCAGAGCGTAAAGCTGGGGGTGTCTATGTGTACCCCAGAACTTGGGAGCTCCAAGTTGACAGGGCTCCCAGCTTCAGATTGGTCCCAATCACCCCAAAGACTGGAAGACTGCAGCTGATGTGATCTCAATCTATGCATCCCTGTAGCTGGGAAACCACAGCTGACGTGTCAGGTCAGCTGAGGGGGGGTCCCAGGCATAGGAGCTTACTTCCACATGGTACAGGGGGAGCTCAGAATCGGGCTCCCCCTGCACCAGCAATAAGGTATGATGGGATCTAATGTGTAATCCTATAGTCATGGCTCCTGTCATGCACATGTAGCACAGCAGGAACTTTATGTGGACCACGCATTATATTCCATCATGCCTTTACCGCACACGTAGAGGGACCCTTAGAAATGCTGAATTAAGTGTCCAGCAGAAGACAAATTGTTTTCAATTCTGACAACTTACAATGAAAAATTATTTCTTAAGAAGAAAATCTCATGATCTCATAGCTCAAATATAATTTTCAAAAGTATCTATATTTCTATATCCACACACACACACACACACACACATTAGTTAACCATGAAAACATGAAGTAAAAAGAGTTACAATATCAAATTATTAGTCTTAGTTTGCCCTGTATTTTCCCTAACATAGTTGATATAATTGTCTGAAAGTCTCAAAATGTAGAAAGACATAGCCAAAACAAATTATATCTTCTATTACTAGACCTCTAACAATCTTAGGCCAAGCCTTGCAAATAAATCAATGGAGACAGACCCCCTATAACTATTCAGAGCCTTACTTTAATCAGTGAGAAATCTATAAGAACAGAAGGGCCTGCCTGTGTGGATTCCTTTACAGAACTCAGGCCTTTGAATTTGAATAAAATAATTCATAGAGTTTGCACTTTTTATCAAATTACTTGGTTTCCAGGAATTTATTTCATATTCTTATACATACTATTCATGAGAGTAAAGTATAAGGTTCCATAATTTCAGTGGGGATTTATAATTTGATATTTATGATGTGTGGCACTAAAAAAAAAATCAGATTTTATACAAACAAAATAATGCAGGGTTTTTTTAAGTTCATCTTAACAAATGTACAATTGTTAACATTTAGGATATAAAATGTTTATTATTAATGCTCAGTCTTAATGTTTAATAAACTTTTATGAAGTTTATTAAACCAAAAACACTCATGTTCTCTCATGTATGTGTGAGCACACACATATACATCACAACCAAAAAGCTATTTAGTATTTCTGTTTTATCATCATTGGATTTTTTTAAAGTTTAATGGGCTTTAAAATGGCACTTCAGATAAAAACGTTCTGCAAACTACAACATACAATTTACTGTATTTTAAAAAAGGAAAGAAAAAAAAATCAATACCACTACCTAGTCTTGTTCTTAAATTCTCCCCTCTCTATATTACTATATGTCTGGTTTGTTTCTATATTTGAAGTTTTTGCACAACATTATTTTAGAAGTCTGCTGTAAAAATAAGATGCTCAAATTAAAATCAAGTGCATTTTCAATATAGTGCAGCTATAATACAATGAATTTGGGGAGAAATGCAATAATGGTTCTCAGTACATAATACACTGTTTCAAAGAGTACTTGTGTTTTGGTGCTTTGATACTATTCTTTGAAAACTGTGAAGAATCATAGAATGGGAAGAAGAACTTAATTTTCTTCAGGTAATCTATATAAAAGATCAAGAATCCCTTCACTTGCATTCAGTGTCCAGTACTTTAGCAAAGTTGTGACAGTTTTTTAAAATAGTTTATATGAGTGGCTATTTATGTGTTGTAAGTGTTCCTCTAAAAAGAACCTGGTTCCTACCCCACCACCTAACATGAGGAGTAAAATTTTCAGCATTTTCTTTCTTTATACTTATGATATATTGAATACATGAATGTTCACATAATGTTGGTAAAATGCTGACAATATTTTAAGGAGATCCCATAAAGATTTCTTTCCATAGTAGAATAAATTCCACATGGCAGAGATTCCTGTTTGTGGAAAAGAGAATTTATTTATTTGTTTTGCCATATAAACACATCCCTTCCACTTGCTGATAGAATTTTAACAAGATGCAAGCACTTTTCAGCTTAGCAAAGGGAGGAAAGGAAACCATATGGCCAATAGACAGTCCAGAGAATGGAATTCCCCTGTTGCTATTAAACTCTTTCATTGAATGTATTAAATTATTCTTTCCAGTATGATAGAAAAGCTAATTGAATATGAGTGGAATGCCACTGATTAGTTGAAAAGAATACTACTACTACTAGTACTAGTTAAGTAACTTGAAAATGTGCAGTAGTAATCTTTGTGAAGTACTTCAGGAAAATAGTTAGGAAGGACTTTGAAAGAATGTTTAGGAAAGGTTGTGGAAATAGAGGTACTAATTGGTCTTAATGGATTTGCATAGAAGAAAGACAGCATGTGCTGAGTTTCAACAAATTACCTGCTGTTTTGAAGCCTCTGTTGTACTTAAGTGGATGGATAAGCTTGCAGTGTATAGTGAATCAAGCACTGTTTGTTTTTTTTTTAATTTCCCTTTTCAAGGGAAAACTATGTAGTGATAAAGTAATTGTCTAAAAGATCTTAACAGAAATTGGAGTTAAAAGTCCAACAATCATATATGTATGTATAGCAAGGCAAGGACTTATTAGGGTGATATCTTTTATTGGCTTGACTGTGCAGTCGGGATAGAGTTAGACAAGCTTTTGAATGCAAGATATCTTTTTCAAGTCTTTGTCTTTCATTTCAAAGCTTGTCTAACCCTATTCTAACTACACAGTTGGTCCAATAAAAGATATTACCAGAAGAAATCCTTCTCTCTTACATAATTACATAATTTCTGGACCACCGTGGCTACAACATCACTCTTACAAACACTCTACATCTCACTCCACTGTTATTTTTTTGGTTACCCAAGTAGTTGTTTTTCCAGTAGCTCTTTCACCATTTCATATAGAAACTGGTGTCCAAAAAAAGAAAGAAACCAGCCCAACATGTTCAGACTTGGGCTGATATTCATTATCTATTCCTAGAGTCCTCTATCTATTACATAGAGGCAGTCCCCATCTTTCCCAACTTACCTCTTCTGAAAGTGAAAATCTGCATGTACTTCTCAACATTAACTGTCCCAAGTTTTCAAAGAACGTCACACAGCAATTCCTTATTTACTAGCCAGTTTTAGAAGAAATTATTGCTACTTCCTGCCATCTGTCCAAAAGGGGTTTTGAGGAAGAGGTCAGGCACTGGTCTAGTAATCTCTAAGCAGTAGAAGAAAAATATCATAGAATCATAGAAGTAGGGTCAGAAGGGACCTCATAGATCTTCAGGTCTGAACCCCTGCCTGGGCAGGAAGAAAACTGGGCTCAAATGACCCCAGCCAGGTAGGCATCAAGCCGCTTCTTAAAGACCCCCAGGGTAGAAG
>NW_005842438.1:786719-799642 GCF_000455745.1 Alligator sinensis | reverse complement strand
GCAATAACCCCTGCTAGCTCCCTCAACACCCTGGGGTGGAGATCATCTGGACCTGCTGATCTGAACACGTCCAGCCCCTCCAGAAGCACTCTAACCTGGTCCTCCTCAACCTTAGGTCTTGGGGCGTTCCACTCAAGTCCGTCTTGAATCATGGTGGGGGAGTCCTGGTCCCTGCACAAGAAAATGGAGGTGAAGAATTTGCTAAAGAGGTCTGCCTTCTCCTCTGGCACAACCAACAGATTGACCAGCGTATCTTGCAGGGGCCCCACGGGGCCGCCTTCATCCTCCCTATGTATTTGAAAAAGGACTTTTTATTATCTTTGATCTTGGATGCTAGTCCTAGCTCTATGTCCGCCTTAGCCTTCCTAACAGCCCCCCTACAGGCCCGAGCAGTGGAGGTATACTCCTCTTTGGAGATAGCCGCCTCCCCCCCACCCCTTCCACTGGGTGTATGCTGCCTTTTTGGCAACCAGGCATTCCCGGACATCCTTGGTGAGCCAGGGAGGCTTTTGGGCACTCTTGCCCCCCTTGCTTCTTGTTGGGATCGTCATCCCTTGGGCCCTGAGTATCGTCTCCTTAAGGAACAACCACTCATCTTGGGCACTGAGTTCCCCTGCCCTCAATAATATATAATATAAATTCTTGTCTCCTATAGTGGCTGCCAGACCAAAACGTAAATAGACAACATTCCCCGAGCCTTGACAGAGAAACTTTTCAAGGGGATCACCAGGGCTGTCTAGTAACTACACAGCATCATTAGATGCTAAAATCACTAAATTTTAGGGAAAGGTATGCTCAGCTGCTGCTAAAAAATGCCACTGTTAGGAACCTATGAAGTGGGTGGGGCAACAGGTTGGGCTTTTTTGAGGTTAAATCAACCTCTAGGTCAACACAGCTTTTTCTTTTCCCTAAATTGAATTCACATACTTTTTAAAAGATCTCATTAGTATATATTTGTATTTGAGAAAAAAATGTCATGACCATTCAGAGTCTTTATTTTTAATCTACTTGTTGGATACTTCATAGGTCAAATTTTGTCCTTAGCCATTTATTTATCACTGTGTGTTAAATATTTACAATATTTGTCCTCACAATATTTGTGTTAAATATTTATTCTGTTGGACAGCTCTAACTTCTAATACTAATGTAGGGACCTTAATGGACCAATCCTGACAGGAGGTTTTATCAAGAAAAAAGGGGTTCTGCCTTACCACTTTGTCACCCTCTGTACTGGGAGGAGATAAAAATGTACAGAGCCTGAGGTATAACAGCAGGAAATCTCATTCCTCAGGGAAATCCTAGACGTGTGTGGGCCTAGATTGGTGCAATGTTAAACAATGGAATTTGAAAAATTCTAGACTAGGATACAGGGAGTAGGACTTCCACAGATGAGGTCAGACTTAATACAGAGCACACAGTTTTAGTTATTCTCTCTGATTTCAAGAAAAAATAGTTTTTGTTATTCTGTGTTCCAAATCTCTAGAGTAGATAACATAAACCTTATGAACTTTTCTTTTATTATCATACTGAAATCATACAATCATAGAAAATTAGGGTTGGAAGGAATCTCAGGAGGTCACCTAATCCAACCCACTGGTCAAAGCAGGACCATCTCCAACTATATAATCGCAGCAAAGACTTTGTCTAATCAGGTCTTAAAAGCTTCTGAGGATGGAGATTCCACCACCTCTCTGGGTAACCTGTTCCAGTGCTTTACTATTCCCCTGGTGATAAAGATCTTCCTAATATCTAACCTAGACTTCCCTTGCTGCAACTTGAGACCATTGCTCCTTGTTCTGTCATCTGCCACCACTGAGAACAGTTTAGCTTCATCTTCTTTTGAACCCCTCTTCAGGTAGCTGAAGGCTGTTATTAAATCCCCATTCAGTCTTCTCTTCTGTAGACTAAATAAGAATATTTCCCTCAACCTCTCCTCATAAGCTGTGTGCCCCAGCCCACTATTATTGTTGCCCTCCACTGGACTCTCTCCAATTTGTCTACATCTTTTATGTACTGGGGGGCCCAAAACTGGACACAGTACTCCAGATGTGGCCTCACCAGTGCTAAATAGAAGGAAATAATCACTTAATTTGATTTGCTGGCAACACTTCTATTAATGCATCCTAGTATACTATTGGCCTTCTTCACAACAAGGGCATGCTGTTGGCTAATATTCAATTTATTGTTCATTGTAACCCCCAAATCCTTTTCTGCAGAGCTGCTGTTTAGCCAATAGGTACCTGTGCATGGGATTGTTTTCTAGTCCAGTAATTTCCCCCTCGAAGGTACATCTATGCTCTGCAGTTTCAATATATTTCAAATGAATTACAGCACAAGTGATGTTTTTGCTTTTTATATTTTGGGATCTTTATATCATGTATAAGATCATTTTAGCAACTATTTACTAAGTCTGGTTATATTAATTGTATTAGTACTCTTATGCTGGAACTCTTAGAATTTAGTTATTGCTAAATCTAATAATTCTACATCTAGCAATTTATCACAAGCTGATATTGAATGACAGTTCAGAAAGACAGAAGGAATAGATCTGAGGACCACTGATGATCTTGAAAGGTGTCAGGTTGTTTTTTTTCTTTCTCCCCTTAAACAAAATACTTAACCTACACACACAAAAAGTCTGAGTGACAGTAAAGTCCACCACCCTGCTACTTCAGATAATGTTCTTTTCTGACTGAATACTAAGTTTAACGTTCCCCATACAGAACAGTTTTTCTATTTCACTTTTCATATCTTCCTATCAAAGTATCTGTTAAACATAGCTGACATTTTAGAGACATCAATTTCTGTTGGGAATGTCACAGTTTGGCTCCTAGGACTTACCACCCAAAGTAGGCTTTTGACATTAAAAAGAAAAAAAAAATACCTGTGTATCAAATAAAACAAAACTCTTGTTGCTTTGTAAACAAACATTTAAAATAACCTACATAAATCCTCACAACACCCACAACAATAATTTTTTCAAGGAATTGCAGCTCTGCTCAAGGTCCAGACAAACATTTTTTTCCCCCTGCCAGCCTTGGGCTGGAAGCTGTTCTTGCCTAGGGCTGGGCTGCCTGTATGGTATGCCCAGCCACAGGCCCTTTAAAGGCTGCAAACATTTTGAGTCCTAAGGCACAACAGCAAGGACACTTTGAGGACTTTTGGCCTCTGTTGCCTCTGTACATGTTACAGGCTACCTGTGGCAGCCTGCCTGCACCCCAATGTCACTGCCTGGTACTGCACTGTCACACGGCTGCTAGGACTGTGCCATGCAGTTCTGCAGGCTGCTACAGGTGTCTGCCAGACCTGCCAGCACTTGGGCCAACCTGATGGTGTCTTTGCCAACATCATATTCCACCAGCTGTCGAGAATCAGAGCAGCCACCAGCAGCTGGGTCCTGACTCTTACCAGAGGGTTTAGATTTTTACTTGACAGGTGGGTAATTAATGGATGGAGTGAAATTAACGAGGCATAGACGCGTGTTGGTTGTAGGAGTTTGTTTACTTACGTCACCCAGATAGTGATGTGCGATGCAGGCAGAAGGCTTGCATTGTTTACATTCGAGCGTGCGTCTCAGGTTACAATTGACCGTGTATGACAAGCGAGATACAGTGAACGACCGGACGAGTCTGCAGGAGGGTTAGGGTATGTCGGGACCGTGATGACGGGGAGTGATTAGTGGTTGATCAGTCCACTAAGTTACTCTGATGATGGGCTCAGGTTTCTCCTCAGAGATTTCCCCAGAGTTCTCCGACTTGGGCGGAAGTTGCTAAACTATTTATAGACAGAGGTAACTAACGGAGGTATCCAATGATGAACTGCTAAGTGGAATCTTTATTTTTTTTCAAAGCAGCAGTTCTTTGTGTTATCAGGTTACAAGGTAGTGGGTCAGGTTTCCTGTCTGTTACGTGTGAGGTTACGTGTGAGGGGCCTAAGCTTGTTTCTTGACCAATTATATACAGTTTTCTCTCGGATTTTATTTCAGCTGACCAATGACTTACAGTTCTCCGCCAGGATTTTGTTTCAGGAGTTTCTGGCAAGGATTTCTTTTAACCCTTAATTGACTACTGTGTGCGAAGTGAGGATGGTCTGAATGGTGTCTCTTGCTGGTGACATGGGCACTGATTAATTGGGTTGTGACACCAGCCAGGGCCCCAGCTGGTCACAGGAGGAGACTGGTAACCTTGTGGCATTGTGGGGTAGGTGAAGGTACAACAGAAGTTCATACGGAGTGGGCATTCCAATGCCCATGTCTATGGGGAGATGTCAGGCTGGATGCAGGAGCTTGGTCATCACTGGTCAGTGTGGCAGTGCCGTATAAGGGTTAAGGCCTTGCAGGCACAGTGGGTCACCATTATTGACTACAATCATTGGTTGGGGAGTGCCTGCAAGTTCATGCCCACCAGCTCAGGCCTGCCTGAGCACTGTCTCTGGCCTGGCACCCATGGTGAGGTATCACTAGGGTAGGGCTTGTTGGGGCATCAGCAGCCCATCCCACCAAGCTCCTCACTCTCAGCCTCCACCAGCAGCTCAGAGAACTGGGGCCAGCACCTGCACTGACAGCTCTGCAGCCTCAGCCCCACCAGCTGCCAGCAGCACCAGCTTCTCCTCAGGGGGGGGATAAGGGGGCTTGGTTGGGTACCTGCATGCTGCACCCTGCTGACTGATGTGTCTGTTGGGAGCCGCATGCCATCACTGCCAATCAGGACCAACCAGAGCCACTGGCATGCAAGCCCCACATTGTGGGAGGGCTCTCCTCACCCAGGCTGTGCCCCCAGCCCCAGCCTTGGCCCTGTCCCAAGCTCCCCTCCCTGCTTGGCCTGGCCATGCTCCCCTGGCCTCCAGGCTCTGTCCCCACAGCATACAGGGAGGTAGGACACAGTGCAAAACTTTATGGAGCAATCCAGGCCCCTGCACCTAGGCAAGCACAGGCCTCTCACATGCCAAGGAAGGTGTTGATGCTGATGCTGATGTCCTTCTGTGCTGCAAGGGCAGGGATATATAGTGATGCCACAGGTAGTATTCCAGGTGGTAGCAGAGGTTGCAGGGCAGGCTGCATTTGCCCCCTGCACCATCAAACCTCGGGCTCCTAAGCTAGGTGTGCAGGTGTACCGGGGACACTATGGCAATCAGCAGCAGCAGGATGTAGTGGGTTGGGTACCCCTCAGTCTGTGCAACCAGCCCCTCATGCATTTCCCTGAGCACGCACAGCAGGGCCATGCTCAGGGCACAGTGCCAGCATGTGGGGATGGCCCCAGGGTGCCTCCCTGTAGAGGCCCCTTGTGGGGAAGGCAGGGGTGTGGGAAGCTCTGTGTCCCAGTATTCCAGGAGCCCCATGCCCCATGAACCTGGGCGCTGTGGACTTGGCGGCAACACAAAAAAACTGGCTGGCCCAGAGGAGGAGAAGTGGGGGGGAGCAGGGTCTGGAGCTATGGCAGCAGGTGCTGCTGGAAGTCTGACCTGGCCCATCCTGGGAAGGGGGTGGGGGAGGCAGGCTGCCTGCAGCCAGCACTCAGCTGACCACTGGACCCTGGAGAGCAAGTGGGGATGGGGGTCTCAGCCAGCAGACTCCTGGGCCCGGCCCTTCCTGTCTGTCTTACCATGGTCCGTGGGCACCTGAGCATGCCTGAACCACAATCTAAGGCCAGGCAGCACATGAGCCTCTGGTACAGAGCATCTTTTCTCAGAAATATTGCATACTCTCACAATCAGATCCTTTCTCATGGTACTTCAGACCCTGTAGCTGCCCATGGGTGAGATGCCATAGTTGGCAATGGGGATGTGGCCTCAGAGTCACAGCCTCCCACAATCAGGGCCCTGTGGATGCACCAGCTACTCAGGAGGACCCAGGATCGGACCCTCCTCTTGGACTGGCTGGTGATGTCCACAAAGGACCAGCAAGTGGACACGTGGATATAGTGGTTAGAAGACATGGCCCATAAGGATGTGTGGGACTCGTGTGAGGAAGTGTGGGACTGGGCAGAGCAAGAGTTCAAGCTGCAGCTCCTTGCCCTGAATCAGGAACTCATGGAGGCCCTTTGGGAGCAGAACGAGGTTGTGGCCAGGGCAGTTCAAACCATGGATGATGACCACCAGGTGCTTGGCACTGTTCTGGCCATGCTGGTCACCTTTGTGCCACCCGCTGCCCTGCCCCCAACTATAGCCCACCTGACCTGTGGCAGGTGCTGGCTTCCCAGCTACAAACTCCACCATGGGCCTGGGAGGAGACCCAGTGCCACCTTCATCAGCCAGGAGACCCTGCCACAGCCTCTGCCCAGGGTCCCCTGCCAAACAGCTCCCCTGTCTAGGCCTAATGTTGCCACTTGCCCCAGCTTCATGCAGGTGGGGAGCTGGAGCTGCCTGCAGTGGGGCCAGGCCCACACAGCAGCCCTAGTGGCCCTGGCCATCAGTTGCCAGAGGGGGAGCCACTTGCAACAGGGGACCAGAGGCCACCATGGCCCCTGGGTGACCCCCCACACCTACCAAAATCACTGCAGCATGTGCACTCATGGAGGAATGGCCACAGGCTGAGGTGCTAGCTGCTTGTCCCCAGGCTTCACCCCTAGACACTCCCACTCCATGAGCCTCGCCTTAGGAGGGCACACACACACAAACCACATTGTAAATTGTTCACATGGGGAAGAGGGTGTATCATTGTTGTTGGGTGGTGGAAAGGCTCCGGTGTTAGGCAGGGAGCAGGGATGGGTTCCAATGATAGGGAGGGAGAGGTTGGGGGGTCTGTTTGCTGTAAAGGCAATAAAGTGTTTTTCTGAGAACTGCCTGCAGTAAGCATGGGGCTGGGGGTGGGTGGTACAGTGAGAGTCCATGGGCAACTGTTCAGGCGGGTTATAATGAAGAGTGCTAGAGGAGGTGGTCAGTCAGAGCCTTTTGTACCTGGTTCCCTGGCCCCCACTGGTGGGTGTGCAGCTCACGTGAGGCCTTGGCCTTGGTAGGGAGGCACCTGCCATGGTGGCTGCTCTGCAGCTGGTGCTTCTGCTGCCAAGTATCCTGTGCCTGCCATGCCTCCTTCGCCCAGACCTTGCATAACAGCTCCCCCTGGGCCTCACAGATGTTATGCAGCATGCAGGCTGCAACAGTGATGGAGGGGTTGTTGTCCTTGGTGATCTTGAGGCAGGTGGTAAAGGTGCACCAGCATTCCGTGAGTAGGCTGAAGGTTCACTCCACCAGGTCATGAGTCCAGCCCAGGCTTCTGTTGAAATGGATCTGGCAGATGTCCAGCTGACTGGTGTAGGGACACATAAGCCAGGGAAGGAGCAGGTAGGTAGGGTCCCTGATGAGGTGGGGTGGGACCACCATGGCACCCAGCTGGAAGTTTGGCACCCCCTGTGTGAAGCACCCACTATGCACAGGAGTTGGCAGGGAGGAGTTCCAGAAGATGCGGGCATCGTTGACACTGCCTGTCCAGCCAACACTAACATTGGTGAATGCACCTCAGTAATCAACAACAGCCTGGAGCACAATGGAGTAAAAGCCTCTCTGTCTGTAGTAGGGGAAGTCCCTGTAGGGTAGGCAGGTGATGGGAATGTGGGTTCTGTCCAGGGCACCAATTACTGGGGGATCCCAGGGCATGGAACCCTGTCATCACCTCCAGGGCACTGTGTACCTCGAGCATGGTATGCCCCAGCATATCCTGGAGGGTGCTGCACACCTCAGGGTGGCTTCCCCAGTGGTAATATTGCTCATGCCAAATAGGTGGTCTACATAACAAAGGCTGGTAGATATGGCCAGCTTGAGCAGGTGGATGGCCAGCCAAATGCCTGGGGTGGGGGGGACTGCTGCTGCATGGTTATGTCCTGCTGCTCCAGGTTCAGGCACAGCTGCTCAAAGAGGTCCAGGAAGATGGCCCAGGTCATGCAGAATGCCTCCAACACTGGTCATCATCCCATGTGGCCTGGACAATGTGCAGATCCAGTGGTGGCCAGGAGCAAGTCATTAGCATCCCTGCTGGGGTCCAACCATCAGGATGGGGTCCAGGTGGTAGCTGCATGGCAGTGGTGGTCCTAGGATGGTGCAGTGCCACTTTACAGGTGGTTGCTGCATATGGGGGAGCCAGGAGGGACCAGACAACTGTGGGCCAGCTACCAGTTGATGCAGTGGGCCAGCAGGACCAGCATGGTGGCCAGCAGAAGCCCATGGCACTGGGGATTGCTGCCACGGGCAGGGGTCTGGAGAAGCTATGGTGCAGTGTGGCTGAGGCTGAGGTGAGACAGCTGTCACATGCTGTCCCCATGCTCTGCATGCCGCTTTTGACCAGAAACACAGATGGCAAGTGAGCAGAGCTGGCTTTTAAAGATGGCCTCTGGCTGCAGGCACCTGCAGCCGGAGCCTCCAGTTCTCAGAGGCCCATTGCAGGGTCCTAGGAAGCAGAGGCAGTTTGCTGCCATGAGCAGCAAATCTGCTGCTGCTTCCCTGGATGTATTTTACTCACAAATAAACTGGTCCTACATCAAATACACATGTAGACACATCCAAAGATTTCTCAATGTATCCTTCTTACTTGTACTCCATGATTTGTTGATTGTATAACTAAGCAACCAATGATTCCACCCTGCAATCTCATGCTAGCTCATAAATTTATCGTATATTTTAAGACAGTGTAGTTTTACCTGTATTTATTCAGGCCACATCTACATGAGCAGCTGACTGCACAGTTCTTACTGTGCAGTCATTTAGTTCTTGCATAACCAAGTCCTAAATGACTGCACTGTAACCAGCACAACTGCACAGTAGAGTCCCCATACATTTTTTTTTTTCTGATGCTACTGTGCAGTAGGCCTGTGTGAAGCAGCAAGTATTCACTTTGGATTCAGATTTGGCCAAATCGGAGGGACGGTGATTCAATTCAGTGATTCGAATCACTGTCCTGATTCGATTCAGCCAACTCGGATTCGGAGATTTATCCATAGACTACAATGGGGAATCACTAAAATACCTGTAACTTTGTTGGGGTTTTTTTGCAGATTCGGATGAATGCAGCAGGGATTGTAGCCCCTTCTGAGAGCATGAAGTCTGCCAAGTTTCAAGAAGATAGGTGCAGGGGTTTCTGTGAACGTGAACCTCAAACTATTAAAAGCAAAACTTGTATCATTTGTGTGTGCTAAGGCAGAGTGAGATGAAAACAGAAGGAATGGTAGCTCCTTCCCCCAGAGCACTATCATTGGAAGGGAACTCAGAGAAAGATCACAGTCACTGGCCAGCTACAGATGTCAATATCAGAGCAGTCTCCCCCTCCAGCCTTTTCCACATATGGAAGATCACCTCATCCCCCTCCCTGTTCTCAGTTTTTGTTTGCTGCAAGCCTTCCGAATCACTCCAAATCTATGTTGAGGGTTCCGATTCAGTTCAGACCTTTTAATGGGTCTCCTGATTAGATTCAAATTCAGAGATTTGGCCACCTAATTGGGCCAAATCTCCAAATCGAATAAGCTATTGAAGCTTTGCACAGCCCTACAGTGTGCAGTAGCACCTAGCTACTTCATAATAGCTCATTATTACTGCACAATAGCATCATGTCACAGTTAGTGCCTCCAACGCTACTGCACAGTAGTGTCTCATCTAGATGCACCCTCAGATATTCTAATATTATTATGCACGAGTACTTTCCCAAAATTACTTTTTCCACATATTGCCAAAGGCATACTTTTTGACCATGGGGAAGACAGAAGTTAAAGTGTTTTTTTTCCTATTATCTCTAGACTGAACTATGAAAATAATCATATGAAAAAGCTGCTTGAAAGAATTTCTTACCAATGACTCCTTTTTAGATTACATGCAAAAAGAAAAGGTATCCAGGTTGTAGCCATATTGGTCTAGAGGCAAAAGCAATCAGAACGTGTGGTAGAGGTGATATCTTTTATTAGACCAGTAGATTTTTGCAAATCAAACAAACAGACAAACAAAAATCTTTAATTGCAAGCTTTGGGGCACAAACACACTTCTTCATACATAGGAGAAAAGATTGTAAAAGTTCTCCTGGGTAGAAATTAAAGTGAAATACGAACTTTTATTTCTACCCAAGAGAACTTTTACACTCTTTTCTCCTGTGCCTAAAGAAGGATGTTTGTGCCCCAAAGCTTACAATTAAAGGGGTTTTTTGGGTTTTTTTTTAAGCAAAAATCTAGTTGGTCTAATAAAAGATATGCAAAAGAAAAGGCATTGATATTCTACTATGAAATAATACTGCTACTATTTAGTAGTAATTTCACTAAAAGACATAAAGTGTAATAAAGCAAACTAAATGAACTTCTTAAAGCTTATGTATAAATCTAAACAAGTAAATAAAATGTTTTATCGTTGTTGTGACTATGATACCAACCAGATCTAAGGGTACCAAATATTTAGAAAATTCTGTTTTTCTGTCTTCTTTCTCTGAGAACAAAGCAGAAGCACAGAAATCTAAGGAATGCAGATTGATCTGGTGGATGACAAACTACACAAGGAAAAAGAAATGTAGGGTATATAACCTGATCATTGGCTGGAGGTTTAGTTTACATAAACCAAATAAGAAATCTTGATACAATTCTTGTCTAAATGAAGTCAGTGGGTGTTTCTACTGTATTGAGTAGGCCCATATTTAAACTACAATTTCCCTCTCCATAAAATAGGGATAATGATTCCAATCTAGCTTCATACAGTGCTTTGATATCTACAAATGAAAAGAGCTATATTTGTACAAAGCTTTAATAGAACATCCATCATTTCCATTTTCTAATGTGAATATGTTTGCTTAGTTCCAAGAAAGAGGCATAGAATCCAAAAAAGGAAAAAGATTTAAGCATAAAATATTTAAATACATACGTTTTATGTGCTTGTAAAAATAGCAAACATGAAACATGTACTACCAGTGCCAGAGGCACCAGGGAACAAAACAGTTTTCTAGCTTTGTTGATACATTAAATTCTAACCTAAGTCATGAACTGGGTGACATACTTCTCTGAAAAGCAGAACAGCTATCAAGGAAAAAAAAAAAGCACACTTCCTCTGTCAAGTAAAGGTGGTCTGTCTGATTTAAAGACTTGGCAGTAGCTTCTCCAAACTTATTAGTTTTTGAAACCCTATGGTTTAGGCTTTAGAGAATGGACCAGAATATCAATGCAGCCAAGGCTTAAAGGGTCTTATTTAAAAAAAAAAATCTGTTCTAGAATTAGGAACTTGGGGAGTTAACCTGTTCAACTGAACACTTTCAAGTCAGATATATATTAATGAGTCCTTGCTTATTGATAATTGGCAGTTACATATCATTGGGGAAAGAAGTAAAATATGTCCCTGCTATGTTTAAAAAGATGCAGCTCACATAGCTTCAGCAAGGAAAATTCACCCCACAACTCATCAAGTACCTAGGGAGAGCTTTATTGTTTCCTTATTGTATTCCATTTGAGATCAATAAAAGTCACATGATGTGTGACATAAAAAATGATTTCCAGTTTTTCAGTACTTATAGTCAAGAATTTTATAGGTGAAACTCCATTTCCTATATTTCTGTGCTTCCAATAATATCTTTGAATTTTATATTCCTTTTTCAATAAGAGTTTACTTCAGAGTATGGTATGGCCAGACACCCTGGACAATATGATCCACTTGATTAGGATTAGATATGTAAACCTGTAGGTTTTGGGTAAGTGGAAATGACCAAGTGAAATATAAAAATACCATGTCTACTGATAAATGAAGTTTAGCTTTCCTTCCTGGGTCCTAAACAATGATAGAACTACTCTACTGAAGCTTTGTTGCTTCATGATGAAAGAGCGCTAAGCCCAAAATAAAATTGTTGAACCTAAACTAATATAGCTTGGTTAAAACCATACAGAAATATTGGTATCTCCTAGATCAATGAAAAAATAAACATAATAGGCCTGATACAATCCTTTGGAGCTACACAGCCTACTAAAACTTCACTACTAATTAGCTTGTGCAGGAGTTTTGTATTTTGTTTTCAAAGTGTGAACCTTATCAAGGGTTGAGAAATCTAATCCCTTTCCATTTGGTATTTAGTAAGCTCCATCTCTCTTTTCACTTGCAACTGGTATCATATCCAGACAAATACACATATTGTCTTACCTAGAAAAAATATAATAAAAATATTTGTTTCATTAGCTATGAAAGTAACTAATTTTATTTATTGAATGGCTCCAACCAGCTTTTCTGATTCAATGGCCTAGAAACAAAGAGAGTAGAACATTGTGACTATACAGTAGGGCCGTGCAAAGCTTTGGGTGTTGATTTGATTCAGAAGAGATTCGGCCCAATTTGTCGGCCGAATCTCCAAATCCAAATCAAATCAGGAGACCAATAAAAAGGTCTAAATGAATTCAAAGATCTCTGAATTGATTTGGAAAAGATTCAGAGACCTTTGGAAATTTGGGCAGTCCCTGCTCGCCACCACAGGGAGCTGAACCCAGACTCTGTGATGGTAAGTAGGGGGTGGAGGGTGAGGCTGGAGGAAGGGGGCAGGTCTCCCAGCCCCCCACCCCCATGGCTCCTTCACCTGGCCCCAGCTCCCAGATCCTTTAAAAAAAAGCCCTGCACACACCAGCTGCTGCAGAGACCATTGGAGCTTCTGGGGGCTCATGACAGAGCCCTCCATACAGCATGGGACAGTGAGGGGCAGTGGGGATCACCCCCTGCCTGGCAAGATTAATTGGGCGCCAGCCAGTGAATGGGGGTTTTTTTTAAAAGAGCCAGGAGCTGGGGCCGGGGGGGCCACCCACTGAAGGGGATGGGAGAGTGGATGGGGGATGTGGGCCAACCAGCATGGGGCAGTGAGGTCCAACAGGGATCACCCCCTGCCTGCCAGCAGCTGGTGAGTGCAGGGTTTTGGGGTTTTTTTTAAGAGTCTGGATGCTGGAGCCGGGTGGGCAGCCATTGTGTGAGTGTGTGTGTGTGGGGCGGGGGGGGGGGGTGAG
>NW_005842438.1:756466-786688 GCF_000455745.1 Alligator sinensis | reverse complement strand
TGAGAGAGTGGCCGGTGGATGGGGCCTGCTTGATTCAGAGATTCAGCCAATTCAGCAGCAGCTGAATCTCCAAATAGATTCGGGACAGTGATTCGAATCACGGAACTGAATCACTTTCCCTCAAATCGGCTGAATCTGAGTCCAAAGTGAATACTAGCCACTTTGCGCAGACCTACCATACAGTCCAAGGATTCTAGTTCTTCATGCAAAACTATAATTTTCCAGGTAAGGGTAATTTATGAGCGTGCATAGTAGCACTGATCAGGAAGCAGAATGGGAAGCAAACTGTGTTCATGTACAAGATTCATTTATAGTGGTGGAAAATTTCCACCAGAAAAATAATTTTGGAAGGGGGAAATATAAGTATTCATTCTGCAACTGCCCCCTTTTCCCTGCTCCTAATGCCTTCCTAAGATTGTGGTTATCCTGGTCTGGAGAAAGCATGGACTGCTTCAGTCCTTTCCTTCACAGGGAGACAGGAGGAGTGGAGAACAGCCCCCCATTTCTCACTCTGGGGACTCCAGAGAAGTGTGAGGAGCTGATGGGTGGGAACTGGCACTGGAAGGAGGAGAGCAGCTTCTTCTGCCTGGGGTGATTCCACACCTTCCCCAGATTGGGGTGATCCCAGTCTCTGGAAGGTATGGGAGTCTTTCCCTTTCCTTGGGAAATTGCATAAACATTTAGTTCCAAGAAGAAACTTTCCTTTGAGGAACTTCTGCTTGGTTGGAGTTGGGTTATTTTTCTACTGGAACCACCACTTTTGCTCCAGGAAAAAAAACAAAAAAACAGCTGGAATTTCTCTATATTGTGTTTTCCATTGGAAGAGCAGTAATTCTCCAGGTAGAAAAGAACCCTTTGTATCTGGAGAGCAAGGTTCTTGCTTCTTCTTTATTTATTTTTTTTTGGGGGGGGGGGCGGGGGGGGGAGAGGGAGACAGGGAGATACCAACCTTTTTTCTCCTGTAGATAATTGGTCTGTGTAAGTTCATCTTGTCCATTAGGATGGAAAAAGGAAGAAGTCTTGACTCTACTTATACATTGTTTCTGCCCATCATTTGCTTGTTTGTGCTACAAAAGGGATAGGCATGTCTTGTTCAGTTGCTTTCTTTTCTGCCTGAACATGTAAGCATGGTGAAAGCCCAAAGCCTGTGCTATGATATCATATGCTAAAAATATAGTTTTCCAAGAGACTATTAAAAAAAGGAGTGGATTTTGGTTACATCTCTCTATACATAAGGGATGACTTTTATGAAACAATGTGTCAACCATCAATACATTTACATAGAAAAAAAATTTGGCTCAAATAATATTTGTTTACTGACATTGTGAAACTTTAGAGATATAAAAAAGGATTTTTCTTTCACAAGGAAATACCCAGGGTTCAATCCTTTAACAATGTCACCATATTAACTCAAATAAAAGATGATTTCCCCACCCCCTCATGCCCTTGATGCTGTTTCATGGCTAAAAAAGGGCTGAGCTTTCACCTGCTATGCTTCAGGATGAAGCACCTGAATAGCATCTGACAGTAAGGGGTGGGGAAGGGGTGGAGACAGGAGAGTTGGGGGAGAGGGGCAAAAACTGAGGGGAGTTTGGGGTGGAGGGGAAAAGCAGAGACAGGGAATAGATTGGAGAAAACTTGTGGGGAAGAGACAGAGATAGGGGCATGGGGGCAGAGGGTGTGGGGGATCTAGGTGGCAAGGGGGCAGAAAGGTTTCAGGTGGAAGGAGTGGGTGGGGAAGAGGCCAAGGTGGCCACATAACCCCTCCTCCACCACTGCTTTCTCCTTTCTCTGCTGTAGCTGTGTGTGTGTGTGTGTGTGCATGTGTATGTGTGTGGGAGTAGGAAGAATGGGGTGGCAGATTCAAAACAACCCTCCAATACTTAGATTCAATACCTGGAAAATTATAACAAATTTATAAATTTTCCATATATAGGTTCTTATTATTGGGGGTTGTCTTATATTTAGGGTTATATTTGAGCACATATGGTATATCAAATTAATGGATAATGCAGGACAATTAATAATTCAATAACATTACTTGAGTTTGATATTCACAAATGCAGAAAGCCTTCTTTGGAGAACATTATTTACTAATGAATGGATAAGAAACATTCCTTTAAATCACCTGTGTGCTTCCCAAACCTGTGGACCAAATTCAGCTTCCTCTTTTTTTTTTTAATATAGCATCTATGGGGTACCATTGCTGCATTTTTGAAAATATGTTGCATGTGTACACAGGCACAGTACATATGTATCTATGTATCATCTATTTTCAATATTTTCAGGAAAAATGTTCTTTTTTCTCCTAAAGCTTGCTCTATTAACTCTTTGTTTACATTTTTGCCATCACTGTGGCACAGAATCAAGGTATAGAAGACAGAAACGATTGTATCACTATCAAAGAACATTGACACAACCTATTGTGATGCAGTTATGATGTATACAAGGTTCTGCACAAGTGTAGCAAACAGTAACACAGCTAGGGAAGGGCCAGCTGGTCACCAGCTCCGGATGTTGACCCAGAGGGAGTACCATAGCTATCACAACCTGTGCAACCAGGACATAGGAGCTGCTCAGATGCCTCATGCCCAGCAGTATCTGGTGGGAGTATGGATGGTGGAGACTGCCATGGGAGGCATAGTTCTGTCCCAGGAGCTGGAAGTGGGGGAACAGGGCACTAGAAAAAGCCCCCAGGGAGCTCACTCAGCTACCTGTCTTATAGTGGCAGAAGCTTGAGCTCATGCTGCTATGGAAGCAGCAATAGCAGCTGCCATTGAAATTAAAAGATGAACATCAGGTAACACTCTTCTTAAAACTTCTCCATTTTTTACCTTCCTTCATCCAAGATCAAAATTAGGGCTATTTGGCTAACATTTTGCTACAGGCTCATGCTAATGTAACATTTAGATCACAACAGCTAGAGTCCACTCCCAAGCGGCATATTCCCCTCCCCCTCTTAAAACAGCTGAAATGTGCATGTATCCATACCCTGAAAGACAGTGCTCTGGCTTTAAAATAAAAAAAAAGGGGTGAAACTGACAACGCATTTTTTCCTACTCTAGGTACAATGTAGTAAGATATATAGTGACTCACTGTTGGTTTATTATAGTTCTTAATTTAGGGGACCAGAGATTTTTCAAATTAAAGCCAAATTTCATGACTAAAATATATATTCTACACTTATCCATAGCATTGTAAGAACTATAACCATAGAGCACACATTTCTGTAATTTTGACAACCCACTGCATCTTTTGTGCATGTTGTCTTTTATTCCCGTGTCCCTTCTGATAGCTGGCATATCTATGAAATATGTATTTGCACATAACTAACAAATAAAAGTTAATTATATACATGCATACAATCATAGGAAAGTAGGGCAGGAAGGAACCTCACAAGGTCATCTAGTCTAGACCCCTGCTTAAGGAAAGATTGCCCCAGACTAAACCAAACCTGTTTAGTATCTGTCAAACCTGCTCTTGCAAATTTCCAGCTATAGAGATTTCACAGCCTCTCAAGGAGGCCTGTCCTAATTCCTGACCACCCTCATAGACAGAAAGCTCCTCTTAATCTCCAATCTAATTTACTCTGTCACAACTTGCGGCCATTGCTCCTAGACCTGTTCCCTATGGCCCAGAGAAAAAGCCCATCTTCATCTTCTCTGTTAAAAAAATGCTTTGGATTCAGATTAGATTGTTTGATGTGTTCCATCATGTTCATTCATATCACCCATAAGACAACATAAACAAGAGAAGCAATGAGGAAGAGGTTCAATATTGAGTGCTTGAAAGACCTTATTAAAAGCAATCATCTCCAGTATTGCTCAGTGAACAACTCTTCAGTCTCCATGATGATCTTCACACCAAAAACCATTAGGTTCATAGATCCATAGATTGCTAGGGGCTGGAAGGGACCTTGTAGATCATTGGGTCCAGACCTTCTGCACTAGGCAGGAAAAGACAACTGGGGTCAAGTGACCCCAGCGAGGTGACTGTCCAGTCTCCTTTTGAAGATTTCCAGGGTAAGTGACTGCACCACCTCTGGAGGGAGTTTATTCTACAGTCTGGACACCCTGATTGTGTAGGAGTTTTTTTCCTAGAATTGAGCCTGAAGTGGCCTTCCAGGAGTTTGTATCCATTGCTCCTGGTCTTCCTGAGGGATGCCCTGGTGAACAGCTGTTCACCCAGTTCATGATGTACTCCCCTGATGTAGCAGAAAGGCACTACCAAGTCCCCTCTCAGCCATCTCTTCTGTTGGCTGTAGAGGCCTAAGTCCCTCATCCTCTCCTCATATGGCTTGTCTTGCAAGTCCCTGATCACACGAGTGGCTCTTTTCTGGACCTTCTCAAGTTTTTCCACATCTTTGTTGAAGTGTGGCTCCTGGAACTGGATGCAGTACTCCAGCTGTGGTCTCATCAGTGCAGAGTACAATGGGAGTATCACTTACATAGTTTTGCATGAGATGTAATGGTTAATGCATGTCAGCATGTTGTTTGCCCTGTTGGCCACAGCACTGCTTGCCACTTCATGTTCATGCAATGGTCAATCACTACTCCTACATCCCTTTTGGCCATGGTGCAAGTCAAATTGTCGCCACCAAGCCTGTAGTTATGTTGGGGATGGTTTGACCCCAGATGGAGTACCTTACACTTCTGAGTGTTGAACATCTGGTTCTGGTCTGCCCAGCTCTCCAGCCTGTCCAGGTCCACCTGTATCTACAACCTATCTTTTGGCATGACCATGCTCCCCCATAACTTGGTGTTGTCTGCAAACTTGGCCAACAAGCTTTTCACACCCACATTAACTCATTGATAAAGATGTTGAAAAGCACTGGCCCAAGCATGGACCCTACCCATGAACTAGGATATCCTCAAAAAAAGCATCCATAAGACATGCAGAGAATCTAGGTTTCTCCAGAAAGTCCCATCTGGACTGGTTCAATGAGAATGATAGGGAAATTAAAGTTCTCATTGTCAGAAAAAGAAGAGCCTTCAAAGTTTGACAGAATGCCATCAACTCCACATAGAAACAGGATATTTATCACCACATTAAAGCTGAAACCCAGGGGAAAATTCAAGAGTGAACAAACAAGTTGTGGAAGGACAAAGCAAATAAGATTCAAAAGCTAACCAAGAGGCACAACATTATTCAACACAATCAAAGTTATCTATAGGATAAGCACACAAAGAGCCATCCCTCTAAGGTCCAAAGGTCTTTGTAAGGTCCAAAGATGAAATAACCTCTTTAAAGACATTTCCACCATTAATGTAGATGGAAGAAGCATTTTCAAGAGTTTCTGAACAAAAACTGTAATGTCAAAGACAATACCATCAAAGGCATTCCACAACACCACATTAAGGATCCACCAACTTATGAAGAGTGCCTTGAAAGTCACCAAGCAGGTGGAAAACAGCAAAATGTGGTCCTGATGGAATACCACTGCAATTTATAAGCAAGGTGGAAATATAAGGCTCACCAACTACACATTGCTATGTTACTGTTATGAAAAACCTAGAAAAATGAACAAATTCCCAACAACTAGAAAAATGCCAGAATTATTACCATATCAAAGAAAGGGGACAGAGTAGATTGCAGCAATTATTGTGGTACTGCAGTCCTGTCCATAGCTGGGAAGATCCTCATTCAGTTGGCTTCAATAGACTTACTTTCCTCACTAAGGAGATTTCACCCCAGTTCCAGCGTGGTTTTAGATCACTCAGAGGTACAATAGATATGATCTTTCTTAGTAGACAGCTGCAAGAAAAGTACTGCAAACAACACAGAGATCTTTATGCAGCCTTCATTGAGTAAGACTGCTGACTCAGTTAACAGAAAGGCCCCGTGAAAGATCCTGATAATGAGATTTGGATGCCTTCAATAATTTCTTACCATTTTCAGACTCCTCCATGACAACACGACAGCACCCATCGTAAGCAATGGCACAGAGATGACCCCCTTCACTATAAGAACTGGAGTCAGGACAGGATATGGGATTACACCAACACACTTCCGTCTATATCAGAACTATTCCAAATCTCATTGCTAGTAGATGTCATCCGAAGTTAGGATCCGGTATCTCATGAGCAGGAATTTCTTTAACACAACCCAGTTAGGTTCCAAATCCAAGATGACCAACACCTCCATCTTCAAGATGCTGACAATTGTGTTGTATATGTGTGTAATACTTTGCCTCACTTTTCAATATGTAAATATGTAAATATTTAAACCACCAAACTAATCAGCTGCTCCTCTACATATTATAATTGGATGGAAATCCTTGGAGATTGTTCAATATTTCCTCTGCCTGGAAATACATGTTTAGCTTTACTAAGAAGTAAACATATGTGACACTATTCAACACTGGATAAAATCTGCCACTGCCTCCTTTAGACATCTCCAAAATTGTGTCTTCAGTGATCATGACAACAGGACCCTAAGCAAAATTATTGCTTAGCAGGCTGTTGTCATTTCTACCCCAGTGTATGAGTATGATACTCAGAAGACCTTCAAGGAACACCTGAAAGCCTTGGAATGTTATCGTCAACAATGTCTTAAGAAAACCTTCCTAGCAAATCATAGAGCCTTAGAGAATCATAGAGAATTACTGCTGGAAGAGACCTCCATAGGACATACAGTCCAATCCCCTGCCTGAGGGAATTCCAGATATAACTCCCTAACCTGACCCAGGTAAAGCTGGCATCTTGCTTCTGTACAGCTTGTCAATATGTGCTCAAGAGATCCCAGGAAATAGGCTACCCCCACCACTACAGAGGAACACAAAACCTCCCACAGTTCATACCAATATGACTATGGGGCAACATTCCTTCTTGATTCCAAATATGGCAATCAATCTGATCCTGAGTGGAGGGGCAAGACCCTCTGGCCAGGAAACTCCGGTTTTAAGACCTAGCAGTAGCATTGGCACCCACCAGTCAAAATCCCGACTCTTGGCTGCAGCCAATACCCAATGCCTCTGAGGAAGGTGAAAAATACCCTGACACCTGTAGCAACAGGTAGGGGGGGGGAGAGGGATTTTTCTCCCCGCCCCATGTGGCAACTAGCAAAGCTCAAAAGAATGGGAAATACCCCAAGCAGAACATAGGCATAGCTACACTTAGTAGAATATCAGCATTGCTATACCTAGATCATATCCTAACAGTGGCTCTCCAGCCTATTCTTGAACACCTCAGGTGATGGATCCATAACTTCCCTAGGCACTTCTATTCCACTGCTTCACTCCTTGCACAGTGAAGAAGTGTTTATGCATATACAATCTAAATTGACTTTGCTGCAACTTAAAGTAACTGGTCCACATCCTTTAGTAAGAAAGAAAAGGCGCTTTCCTTCTTCTTTATAACAGCACTTCAAGTATTTGAAGACTGTTATCATGTCCCCTGTTAAGTGCCTTTTCTGCAAGCTGAACATGCCTAGCTACTTCAGCTTCTCATCAGTTCTGGACCCCACTTCTGGACCCTCTCTGACTTGTCCATGTCTTTTTTGGAGCAGACATGCACACAGTACTTCAGATGAGGCATAGCCATTGCTAAGTAGAGAGATACTATCCTCTTATGTTCCTTGCACCTAATGCTTCTATTGATGCAGTCCAAAGTCACATTCACCTTGTTTGGCTGCATCACTCTGAAGACTTGTTTGGAGTCTGAGGTCTACCAAGACTCCAAACTGCTTTTTCATAATGCTGCCATCCAGCCAGGGGTCCCCCATTTTGTATTTGTGTTTTTGCGTAGTCTTCCCAAGGTGTAGTGCCTTGCATTTGTCTACACTGAGCTTCATCCTCTTAGCTCTAGTCTAACTTTCTAATCTGTCAGGATCCTTCTGAATTGCACTCACATCCTCCAGTGTTTTCACAATCCTTTCCAGCTTCATGTCATTGGCAAATCTGGTCAAGAATGTTCATCAGTTAGCATCCAAAATGTTAATACACATGTTGATTAGCACCAGGAACAGGACAGAATCTAGTGGGACTTCACTTGAAACCACCTGCTACCCTGATATGGACCTGCTAATAATTACCTTTTGCTTATGGAAATTGAGCCAGTTATCTATCCAGCTTGCAGTAATTTTATCCAGCTCACATTTCTCCAATCTGTTTATGAGAAGGTCATGCAGGACCTTGTCAAAAGCCTGGCTGAGGTCCAGATACACTATATATAGGGTATTCCCTTCATCCACCTAAGTAGGGTTTGTCAAAGAAGGGGATCAGGTTTGTTTGACATGATTTGTTTTTCATAAATCCACGCTGACTGCTTGTAATCAGTCTTTCCTCCTCCAGACACTTGCAAATGACCTGTTCAATACCTTGCGAAATTTATGTTCCAGTAACTTCCCAGGTATTGAGGTAAGGCTAACTGGTCTGTAATTCCCTTCCTTCTCGCCTTTTTTAAAGAGGGACAATACACTGGCCCATTTCCAGTCCTCTAGTGCCTGACCCATCTCCCATAACTTCATGAAGACCATTGCAGTATAGCAAAACCCACAGGATTTTCCTTTTTTAAAAACTTAAAAATACATTCCTTTCCCTTCCACAGGATTTTCCTTTTTTAAAAACTTAAAATTACATTCCTTTCCCTCCCCAGCCATTTCTGACTTTCTCTCTGCCCTTTCTATCTCTTATAAGTGACTACAAGTAGTACTATGTAAACTAAGATAAGTTCTTATACTCCCTTATAGTAACAAGCCCTTTTTATATTGTAAATAGTGTTCTATTATGTTTGTATTGATTTTTACTGTTTTATATAGTATTATATGATTTAGGCCCGTATCTGTAAAGTAATGTCAAGTAATGTCAAGTTTCCATTTTGTATGTCAAGCCTCCATCTTGTGTCCTCTGCCTGGGTATAAACTATTGTATAGTATGTTGTAGCTGTGACTCATGTCTAAACAGCCTCATGTAAATTGGTTCGTGGATGAATGGGAAGGAATGAGGGTGCTTGAGGTACAATGGTAGCAGGTCTCTACTGAATGGTTAACTCAATGACCGGACCATCAACTCAATGACTGGACCATTGCCTTGCATTGACTCACCCAGGAACCACATACCTCACCCAGGATCAGAGACAAAAGCCAGCATTTGGAAGACAAAGACCTTACAAAAACCAGCAACCCCACCATTGTATCCCACCAGACAACGAGGACACCTGGATCTCCACCTATGCATCTGAGCAGGACTGTCCTTGCCTATACATGTCCTTCCCCTAGGAGATACCGGTAGCCCAACACCACCCCACTCCATCTGGACCAGCACTGTGCCACACCACCTATCCACCCAGAGGCCCTGCCGGTGACCCTCTCTGGACAACACCTTGCTGGAGAAGACCCCGATTGGCCATCAAGGATCAACTCACAGCCCAGGATAGGTAGCTACCACCCACCTTCCTTCCCCAGGCAAAGGACCTAGACTGTGTCCCCACACACCTTGACTCCAATCCCTCCACCAAGCCTTCCCTCTCCTGCTACAATTGTGCAGATGTGTGTGAGTGTTGTGCATATGTGTGGGAGCCAATAACTTTGTGGGGCTATGTAGTGTGTTGCCTGTTTAATAAAACTGTTATTCTGGAACCCTGAGTTGGGTTTCTGTCATACTGACTTCCTGGCCCTGATCCAATCTCTGCTTTCTGCCCCTCTGACCTTTGTTCCATCTATCTCTCTCTCTGCCATCTCAGCTCCCCCTCTGCCACCTCCAAAACCCTGGCTTTTTCCCTTGCTTCCACCACAGCACCAGGTGACCCCTAGTAACCCTGTGGCACCCAGTGATCCTAAGTAACTCAGGGGCACCTTGACCCCGAGTAACCCTGGCATCTTGACACTGAATAACCCTAGCATTGAGACGCCAATTAATCCCAAGCCCAGGTTACCTCAAATGCACCCCCCCAGTGTTAACACACAGCCGCAGAAGTGTGTGTTTGTGTGCTTGTGTATGTGCATGTGTGTACGAACACATAGAGTGTTTGTGTAGTTTGTGTGTGTGTGTATAGAATTTTGTATCACAGCCTCCTGTCTAACAGCACAATATAGAGATCCTGAGTGTTGATCTGGCATGTGACAAGTCAAGAGCTGAGGGCTCCTAGATCTCCTCTGCCAGTTCCTTCACTTTATCAGGTGGTCAGGCATGATTTACTCTTAGTGAATCCATGCTGGTTTCTCATAATCTCCTTGTTCTTCTCTATTTGTATAGAGGGAAGTAAATAAAAGGCATGAAATATTTCAACCTTCTTTTCATGATCTGTAACTAGATTGCCTTTCACATTCTGTAAGAGACCTATATTTTCTCTGGTCATTTTCCTCTTACTTTTGACATACTTGCAGAATCCTTTAGTGACTTATGTCCTTTGCCAGCTACCTTTCAAATTATGCCTTGGCCTTCCCAGTCTTGTCCCTGCATACCCATGTGATACTTTTATGCCCTTCTCTAGTTCTATGACCAGATTTTCCCTTTTCAAGGGATTCATCTTTTTTTGTTGTTTTTTTCAACTGATCCCCAGTTACACTTCCTATTTCTCTGTCAGGGTAGCTTGCTCTTGCACCATCAAAGAGGCCTTCTTAAAGTACAAACAGGTCTCCTGGATTCTGTTTCCTTCAGATATGCCTCCCACCAATTTTTTAAGTTTGTTAAAATCTGATTTTCTGAAGTACATTGTCTTTATTCTGCTGCTCTGCTTCCTTCCTTTAGGATTTTGAAATCTATCATTTTGTAGTCACTGTCCCAAAGTTACCTTTTCTCTGCATATTTTCAACCATTTCCTCCCTGTTTGTTAGCAGCAAATTAAGAGGAGCTATCCCCCTTGGTTGGCCACTCTATCTATATCATAAAGTTAACCCTGATACACTGTGGGCACATCTACATGTGAAATTAATGCAACTAAATATACTCTGACTCAATTTGAGCTGGAGTGAACTTATTCCAATGTCACCATCTACACATGTGTAGTAATTTACTGTGCTGCTGAATACCACTTGTATCTGACAAGACTATCAGGCAGCACAGTAAATAAGTCTACTGCACCCTAACTGCCACTCACATGAAGATGGTGAAGCTTCTGCTGCACAGAAAAGCATCTCATGTTGATACTTTTTAGACAAAACAGTCGTAAAATAATTAATGAAATAAAGGCAAAATTTTTATGAGTGTTGGATAAAAAGACCATACTTAAATCATGTAGAAATCCAGAGTGACATGAATGATAATGCAAAGAAAGAATAAATCAAGCCTTAAGTTAAAGTGGGTGACACCACAATATACTCCATAAACAGGGAGTAATGAGCATACCACTCCATACAGTTCAGCTAAGGAAGGGAAATTCTTAAACATTACTTGAATACATGCAGAGATACTAAACTGAAGAGATACACAAAAGGAATTTGGTAAAGAGACAAAAACTTGCCCAACAAAGGGAAACATTGAGGCATTATACAGAATGAAAAGTTGTATGTTATTCTATAGTTATCCATAGCATTATAAAGTACAAAGTCCTGTAATTTTCACAATCCACTGCAGCGCCAGTAATAATAATACCCTCTGTATATTTTTATTTTATTCTGAAGTGTCCCATATGAAAAGTTACATTAGCTCTTAATTCATCTGGCCAGACTTTATATGGAGAAATGGGGCATTCTGCTTGCCCAAGAACACAGCTGGCAATTGGAACCATCTACCTGTCATCTGACTGAATCCTCTTTTTTTTTCGGTTTGTATTCCCCCTCGCCACCCCTTCCTAGAGAGAAAATTGATTTGACACATCTACAAACTTGTATAGACACAGATGATTTTGTGGTTCATATTTTCCATCATCAACAAATAAGAGTAAAATTGATTTTATAACTTACAATTTTCCTTGCATGCTAAAATAAATAAAGACAGGAGGTTTAACATCATCTGTAGCTATTAATAAGGAGGCAGGCTTGAGACCATGAAATTTTATCACTTTTCTCTGGATGCACTGAGGTCTGCTTGACCCATAAGTTGCATCAGTCTGTTTTTGATAGATACTTTATATGATATTAAAAATATTGACTTAGAATTAGTTTCAAAATTCAACTGTATGTTGTACATACAAGGAAAAATCTCACCAATACACCAATGTGTATTAAAGCAAGCATTTTGATAAGGTTGTTTTTTTAAATGTTTTATTTATTTGCAAGAAATCTGAATGCTGTACAGATGTCCAAAATAGAAAGTGCTGCTTATGATAGAGGAATATTGTGAAATCTAATATTAAGTCATTTATTTCATTTTTATTCTAAAAAATGTGAGACGAATACACTATCTTGACTGCTTATATAAAGGAACTAGTTGGGTGCATCTACATGTATGCTTTACTGCAGACATAACTAATTAGCTGTGCAGTAAAGTGTCAGTCTACACATGTGCTGGTATTAAGGCACAGTAAACTAATTAACTATGCCTTAGGACAGTAATAGGAGTAAGCTAATTAACTCCATGAGGGATAGTATCATCTTATGGCAGACTATCTACCTGCACTGAAACACACAAGTAGACAGTTACCGGGCAGGGGCCAGATTCCATATGTTTGGCACCTTCCTGCCCCAGCCAGCCCCTCTGCCACCCAATACCTCCACCCCAAGCCCAGGACTGGCTCCCCAAGCCTGCTGCCAGCCCAGGCATGTGCTGCCTTATCTCAAAGTGCTACTGTCCTAGGCTCACATGGAGATGCTGCATACAGGAGCAGTTCACTCCACTTCAAAGTGCACTGGAGTTTAATGTACTCCATTCATTATACATGTAGGTGCACCCACTGGTACTGCAAAACTGAGTTAGAATAGCATAAATGATGTACAAATGTTAAGAGTATGTCCGCACACCCTCTAAATCAAGGTTGAACAATCTGCAGCACAGATGTCACAAGTGGTACAGGCAGCCTTCATTTGTGACATAGGGAAGATTTGGGAGGGGACAGGCAGAACAGAAGCAGATAGTGCAGGAAGCAGAAAGCAAAACAGCATTTTGGGCAGAGAGCAGAAAGCAGAGCAGTAGATCAGGTAGGGGAAGCAAATCAAAGTGTCACTCAGGGAGGATGCAGGATCAATTCATGGCACACCTGACAAAAATGTTCACCCCCGCTGTTTTTGATTATTCAGAGAAGTGCTGCAGCCATGTGCAACCATATCCAACCTATCCCAAGCTCTGTCACTGACCTGCTGTGAAATCTTGGAAACATTTTACATCTCTTTGTGCCCCTTTTACCACCTATGCCTCTCTCTACTTTATCTATTTACATCATAGACAGTTCGGGTGGACCTTGATTTTGTCCTTTATTTTAATTATTACTGTATACATTTTTTCTTGTAATTTCTTTTCCTATCTATTATTGGTATTTGCTGACAAGTTTGTCCAAATACTCTGTGGTTTAAAATACTATTTAAAATATAAGTATGACAATATAAATATCAAGAAATGGAGTTTACTTTTAAAAATATTTCACACCAAGCTATGCCTACTGTTTAAGTAAATATGTGGTAGGAAAATCTACTGGAGAAGCAAAGGTTCTACAATGATGAAGAATAATAAACAAAGCTTTGAAGAATAATGCTATTTTTCCTTCCTTCTAATAAAATCTCTTGTTCAGTTTTAAGTATCTGATTCTTCTTCATTATCACATGACATGCTGAATTTCCTTAGGAATAAAAGCATGTTTATTAAACCGAAAACTTCAATATTACAATTTCATATTGAACCTAAATCCTGATATGTATTATCTGACAAATATTACAGAGCTTGTTATGGTAATTAAAACTTTATTCTGTGGGAAAGCTTGTTTACAAAAGCAAAATAATCCTGCACAAATTTCTTTTATAAATTTTATCTTGATTGTTTTCAGCATTCATGTTCCTCATTATAAGAAAAATAAATGTGTAACATAGCTTAGTTAGTTGAAACTGCTTGGGGATATCACATATATTTTAGATATCACATATACATGGATGTTCAGTTTGCAGGGAGAGTTGATTTGTGAGGTGATTGACAGTGAAAAATAAGAGGGGTTTTGTGATTAAAATGATTTGAGTAAACAGTTTGCTGCAATCCAATGAAATTATTATTTTACTGGTTATGCCATGATTGTACTGACTAGATTGCTTCTAGAAGTTCTCTTTATTTTCTCACATGATATGAATAAATCATGGAAGTCCTGAATAAGAATTTCAATTTCAAATTGACTGACTTTTGTAAAATAAAGTCTATACTACTAACTATTTACATGATGATATATGATAACAAAAACCTTTCCTATCACTTTACTACTGGAAAAGTAAAATTACAACTGGCTAAATCTATGTGAGAAAACTATGTAGAAACAGATTCTAGATTTGCTAAAATACTCTCTATGGTATTTCTAAAAACGATTTTTGTTATATAAGAATAACTAGTCAAAATGTATACTAGTCTTTTTATTATTATTATTATTTTTGATGCCTATTTCATCTTTTTTTTCTTGTAGAAGTGCACAATAAATGATAGCTGTAAAATTAGCTCAGTGAATACTCTAACAGTACTTTTTGTCACAATGGTTGGCTATAAAACATAGCTCTGACTGTTTCTCTCTCTCCTCATAAAGGTGACTGGTACAAAATAAATATATATATATATATTTTAGTCTTTATTTAGCCTAGTATTGTAGGATATCAGGAGGCAATGGGTCATAACATCATTGGTATGATACAATTCATGAAAACATGATTTAAAACCTTGGCACTGTTTTATCCACTTTTTATCATTTCAAGTAGTAATTCAGTATTTCTCAAGCCATGGGTCACAACCCAAAAGTGAATCAGAAGAATATATGAAAAGGTTGCAAGCAAACTTTAAAAAAATGGATCAACAAACTTTAAAAATGGATTCTCTTTTAAAGGAGAAAAATGTGGAAAACGGCATTCCCCTGCAGAGTCTAGCCTGAAAGGGGATGCTTGGGGCTGGGGGAAGTGGGAGGAGGGTGATCAGGTAGAGGGCGCCATGTGCATGGTCATGCACACACCTGCATGTGGCAGCCAGGCAGTGTGGGGAGCAGCTTCTGCAGATCCCAACAGGTAAATCTAAGGGGCAGAGGGTGGAGGGGGAGCATAGAGGATGTATGAAGGGGATGGGAGACACGGCATGACCCCACCTCCTCTCCAGGGTAGTGCCATGGCCTGAGAGGAGCAGTGGTGACAGCCGAGCCATAGCAGTGGGGTAGAGCTGTGGCCCAGTGCACGAGTGGCTGGTGGCAGGAGAAGGTGAGGTCAGGGCACCCTTCACCCCACCATCCATTATTCCTTGCGCTGCATGGCTGGTGTGGGGGTTCTGGCAGCAGAAACAACAATGAGTCTCACTGCCCCACTCTGCCCTCCTGTGCTAAGTCCTAGCCACTGAGCCATGGAAGCAGCTCCTGCCTCTGCTGGTCCAGCCAGGCCACAGCCCCATGCCCACTGTGGGTGCACAAATATGGGAGGGCACATGCCCCCCCACCCATACCTCACACACTCAGACCCTGTCCCACACACTGGGGGCTGGGGCCTGAAGGCAGGAGGCTGTGAGTCAGGAATGAGGGGCACCAGCAGGACTGTGTGTGGGAGGCTGTGGTTTGGGAGTGAGGGGTACTGCCATGGCTGTTTATTATTTAATTTTTTTACCAGGTCAGGACTGGCCAATGTTTACAAATGGGTCCTGGTAAAAAAAAGGTTTGAGAACCACTGGTTTAACTGACTGTGTAGTTTGCTTTATGGAAGACAAAATCTAAAGAGGTGTTATGTTTAAGTTCATGCTATTAAGCTTTAAACTTTGTACTCTAAGGGTGAGATTATGTCTAAGGAAGAAGTTACATGTAAACCGGTTTAAGTGATCAGAAAGTGGTTTAAACCTGTAACAGAACATAAATTCAGGGCACATAAACCAGTTTCAAAATGGCCAAAACTGGTTTAGATAAATATGGTTGAATGTAGTATCAAACTTAACTAATTTGGGTCAAACCAGTTTATGGAACTTTTGTCCCAGACCCCTTCCTGGTTTAAGTTAAATCTGACTCTCCCAGCATCCCAGCATGCTTTTCTGCCCTGGGCTGGGCTGGGCTATCTGCTCCAGAGAGCAGGACTGGCTCCACCCCTCTCCTCCCTAGCTGGATCACTATCACTACTTCAGCTGGCTGTGAAGGAGGTGGAGACTGCAGGCACAGCAGCATCTGCTTGACTTCCCCCTGCCCCACCCCCACCTTGCTTCTCATTGTTCAATTGCTGCTCACTGCTCCCCCCTGTACCCTCCTGCTTCCCCAGCACAGACCCCAGCCACATGGACCCTAGCCAGCATGTGGCCACAGTCACGCCACCCCCATGCTAGCCTAATGCTGAGAGGTGTCTGTGTGTGTGTCTCCAATTTCACTGGGACAAAGGCAGACAGAACAGTATCTGCTTAGGGCTTTTTGGAGTTAATCAACAGGTCAGCTGGTAATGTCCCTCTGTTCCTTCTCTGAAAAAAGCTGATTAAGAAGATCTTGGACTAATGAGAGAGGCTTTTTTTTTTCTTTCTTGATGGGCTGATAAACTTTGTGCTATCTCTATCAGCTCCCTGCTGGCTTGCTTGAAGTTGGCTGCAGGCAGTACGAAGAAGCAGGAAGATGGAGATTGAAATGCTCAGTATCATCAACAGATGCATGCATTCCACACAAGTAGTCCTCCTCCCTCCCCCTTTGCCTTAATGCTAGCTGGGGGGGCAGGGTCTGGCAACAGTCCTGCCTCTTGGGCAGTGAGCTGGGAAAAACCTGGTGAGAGCTGCTTCTCCCACCCCCCCCCCCCCCCGCCACCCCCCCGCTGCGAATTGTGAAGCGCAGCACACCCCAGCTGGGAACTGTGAAGGCAGGGTGGGGGCTTAAACCCCTCCCTAATCAGAGCATCCTGCCAGGTCCTGGTCACCCCCCTCCCTTTAGCTCAGCACTTTAGAAGGGAAGGGAGGGATCATTCTAGCACCTCCTGGCTTCTAGCCTGAGCCACTGCAGGCATGTGCCTGCATTTCTTGATCCAAAAGTAAATCTCTATCCACTTGCAAATCTATTAAAGCTCTGCAGGTTTAACCTGCAAAGATTTAATTAATTCAGGCGTGGGCTTTTTGAATGTCTGTACCAAGCCTTTATGTTACAATTAGCATCTTCTAACTCTAAGGAATGCTAGACTGTGTTAAAGTCAGCATGTTCTGAGAACAGTCACACATTCAGTGTCAATACTCTTGCAAACGTGCACTGCTTCAACCTGCTGTTAGAGGGCTGACAACCAGGGGTGCAGCTAGGAGCTGCCAAGACGGCTGGGGAGGGGGAGGCAGTCCTCCCTCATGTAATTTTGATCACCCTCTGCACCTTCAGATTGAACTGTCTGCTCCCAAGTCACCCCCACCACCTCAATCCCTCCATATCACCTGGATCACTATCCTGCCACACTAACAACTTCCTTCACCCCTCACCAAGAAATGATTCCCTCCGTTTCTCATCAGTTCCCAGATCACCACCTACCCTATCAGCCTCTGCACCCCCATATTATCATCTACACCCTCCGTTCCCCAAATTGAACTTCTGATCACCCCTTCCAGCCCCCAAGTATCAGGGACACTGATCAGTCAAACCAGCCTAGGCCCAGAACTGTCATGGAAGCTGATCAGGAAAATCAGCCAGGGCCCAGTGCTCTCAGAGACTCTGAGCAGGCAGGCTAGCCTAAGCCAAGTACCACAGCAGTCATACCTGCAACAAACCCCAGCTAATGAACTTTGCAGTTTAGGAGCAGCAAGCATTCTGAGAACACCATTTTCCCCAGCAGCTGGGGCCCTAGGTCTGGGTGGCATGCCTCCTGGTTCCTGATCCTGGTTTTCAGCTTATTTCTAGATTTTGGCTTTGGATTTCCCTGCAGTTCTCTTTGCTGGATCCTGGCCCTGCTTTGGCTCTGCTTTTCAACTTCACCCTGTGGATTGCACCCTGGATTGGTACTTGGCATCTGACCCCCCATATCCTGACCTTGGACTGTGTCATGGACTCTGCTCCTGGATGTCTTTCTGGCTTTAGTGAAAAGCAACCCTTTAACTCAGTTGCAGGTCCTACATTCCCTCGGTGGCTTGAGGGAAACCATTCCCATTTTAAGTGCTTTTAAAGTGGTGTTAATGTAATGTGTAGCCTGATAGTACAAAATGATACTTTTTTAATGAAGTCAAAAGTCACTTTCTTAAGGTTTAGCAAAAGTAACTCAAACAAAAAACAACAATGTTCAAAGCAACCCTCTCCCTAAGTCCGTATGTTCCTGGGATCATTTGTACTAGACCTTTCCTCTCAAAAGAGATTCCATATTTGCATATCATAAGAGTAAAGCTAAAGAAGGCATACCATCCTCAGGGAACCATAGAAAATATTGAACTTCTCCTTATGACTACAGACACAAATTGCATATAAACCAGTATAAGTGATTGGAAACTACTTCAAATCTGTAACACAACAAAAGTTCAGCACATGCAAACTGCTTTCAAAATGGTCAAAAAAGGCTTAAGATAAAACTGGATTGAGGTAGTATCGTACTTCACTGATTTTGGTTAAATCAGCGTATGAATTCCTGTCCCAGACCCCCTCCAGGTTCAAGTTAACTCACAGTCCCTCAGCATCCCAGGATGCTTTCCACCTGTGCCACAACCCCGCAGCACCCCTCACAGGGTGGGTGGGCTATACTTGGCTCAGGCTGCCTGCTCCAGCCAAGCAGGGAGGCATGCTCCAGCACTTCTGAGCTTCTGGCCTGGACCTTTAGATGTCCAGACTCAAAAGTGGATATTTGTTCACTTGCTTATTGGTTCAATCTCCAAAGAGATCGCCAAAGAGATTAAACTAACCTATGAAGATTAAATTGATTCATCCTTGGGCTTTTTGACTGTACTTAGCCTATATGTAGAGAAGAGAAGCAAGATGAACAGACCACAGACATGTATGCATTTCTTTGAAATTCTTGCCAGAAGAAAAATGGTGAGAATAGGAATATAGGTGGGTTCCAGACCCTTAGCTAGAGCTGGGCCACCCTTGCCCTTAGGGGAGTTTGTGCTATCTCCTGCCTGGAAAGAGGGAAGGTTGCCAATTTTAAATGTTCCTTTGTGCATCCCAGATAGGCTACACAGTGACTGGTTTAAAGCCAAAGGCATGACAGACTAGGGCTTGGGAGAGGCCCCTACCCACCAATCCTGGTTTCCAGATCCCTGATTTTAAAGGGAAAAAAATCACTATGTGGGTTGCACAGCTAGGCAGCACATGTGACAATTAAAACCCACAGGGTTGGGAAATACAATGGATAGAACTTTTCTGGCTCCAGTTACCAGACTTCTCTGGACTTTGAAATCACCACCCCTTCACCCCACTTGGACATCATGGAGAGAAATTTCAAAGCCCATGGGGTTTGTCCCTGAGAGCAGAACATCACCTGGACAAGGGAGAAGAGATTGATGTCATATATCTTGGCTTCAAAAAAGCCTTCGATCTGGTATCCCATGATCACCTCTTGGAGAAACTGGCCAATTGTCGCCTTGGGTCCTCCACGATCCACTGGCTGGAAAATTGGCTCCGTGGTTGGACCCAGAGGGTAGTAATTGATGGAAGTCACTCATCATGGTGTCCTGTGACCAGTGGGGTCCCCCAAGGCTCTGTCCTTGGACCCATACTGTTCAACATCTTCATTAATGATGTGGACACTTGAGTCAGAAGTGGACTGGCCAAGTTCGCCGATGAAACCAAACTTTGGGGCAAAGCATCCACACCAGAAGACAGGTGGGTGATCCAGGCTGACCTGGACAGGCTCAGTAAGTGGGCGGACGAGAATCTGATGGTGTTCAACACCAATAAATGCAAGGTTCTCCACCTTGGGAAGAAAAACCCACAGCATCCTTATAGGCTCGGCAGTGCTGTGTTGGCTAGCACTATGGAAGAAAGAGACTTGGGGGTCATCATTGACCACAAAATGAACATGAGCCTGCAGTGCGACCAAAATGCTGGCTTCCATCCATAGATGCTTCTCAAGCAAATCCCGGGACGTCATTCTCCCCTTGTACTCTGCCTTAGTGAGGCCGCAGCTGGAGTACTGTGTCCAGTTTTGGGCTCCACAATTCAAAAAGGATGTGGAGAAGCTTGAGAGAGTCCAGAGAAGAGCCACGCGCATGATCAGAGGTCAGGGAAGCAGACCCTACAAGGACAGGCTGAGAGCCCTGGGGCTCTTTAGCCTGAAAAAGCGCAGGCTCAGGGGTGATCTGATGGCCACCTACAAGTTTATCAGGGGTGACCACCAGCATCTGGGGGAACGTTTGTTCACCAGAGCGCCCCAAGGGATGACGAGGTCAAATGGTCACAAACGACTTCAAGATCGTTTCAGGCTGGACATAAGGAAGAACTTCTTTCCTGCCCTTTAGGCAGGGGGCTGGACTCGATGATCTTCCGAGGTCCCTTCCAGCCCTAATGTCTATGAAATCTATGAAATCAAACCACCCAGACCATCACTTAGTGTGGGATAGAGGTGCAGAGCATTGTTCCCTGCCCCCCTGCCACCACCTCTTTTCCCAGTTGACCAGGAGGGGAATGTACAAGTGTTCATTCTTGCAAGACAGTTTGTCAAAATATGTGTATTCAGTTACCCTTACTCTGTCTGCATCTACACAAGACACTGACTGCACAGTAGCCAGGTTCTCATGTAGAGATGGCTTCTGAGCAGCGCTGGGTGAGATTTCAGCAATATAAAAACTACATTGAAAGTGACTGTTGTAACTTCTGTAGGGGCTTTTGAATCTGTCAGATGAAATGTAAGGGTCCCCCAGTAAAATGATCAGCCTTTACTGACTATGAAATGTTTAGTGTAAAATTATGGAAAGTATTAAGAATTGACAGTTAAACTGTTTGCCAAGTTTGTCAATTAACCTGTCAGATTGAGAAACTAGGTCCACATTTATGTGCAAATTCCACAGGAAAAGTATATGGAGTACACTAATTTTATTGATCATTAATACATCTTCACTAATCATGTAATTCCTGGGCCAGATTAATTATCATCAGCACTAATCATTCGGGTTTTTTTAAATAAAGACACATTGGGAGGGCCCCCAGGGGAAAGGAGGGGGGTGCAGTTTGTGGTCCCACACACTGTTTCATAGCACCACAAACCACATGCAGGGAATGTGAAAAGGTGCCCCAAGTTGCAAATTTGCAGCACGGTGGCAAAATTTGCTACTGGGATATCTCCCCTTCATGCTGCTGAATATATACCTCTGTGGACACTAGGTACTACTACTGGGGCCAGCACAGCCACCTCTACCCTTTCTGGGACAGTTTTCTGTGCACTGAAGTACACATGCAGGGACATGCAATGGAGACACAAAGCAGTGGCAAATTTTTTATACAGGCACATGACCCTGCTCATAGGGACCTGCCCTTTGACTGCAACATGAGTGTTGTATTAAACCATCTGTCTTTTAAAAGAAGCACATGTTTAGAGTATCTCTCATAACAGTAAAGATATGGAAGAAGTGGTTTCAAGAGCAGGGGGTGTTCACTGCTTAATATGGAAGGCCATATTTTTATCAAGCACCACATTTGTAAAATTATTTTGCTTCTTGATTTAGTCTTCATTATTATTTTCACTTTTTTCCCCACTGTTACTGATCTTTTCATAGATTTCATAGATTTTTAGGGTCGGAAGGGACCTCACTAGATCATTGAATCTGGCCCCCTTCCCTGAGCAGGAAAGAGAGCTGGGGTCAGATGACCCCAGCTAGGTGCCTGTATAGTCTCCTTTTAAAGACTTCCAAGGTAGGGGACAGCACCACCTCCCTTGGAAGCCCATTCCAGATTTTGGTAACCCTCACCATAAAGAAAAATTTCCTAATGTCTAATCTAAATCTGCTCTCTGTCAGTTTATGGCCATTGTTCCTAGTAACCCCAAGGGGTGCCCTGGTAAACAAAGTATCCCCTATTCATTGCTTCCCCCCACCCCACCCCCAACCAATTAATTTGTAGATGTCCACAAGATCCCCTCTCAGTCTTCTTTTGCAGAGGCTGAAGATATTCAGGTCCCTCAATCTCTCCTCATAGGATCTTACCTGCAGGCCCTTAACTATACAAGTAGCCCTCCTCTGGACCCTCTCATGGTTATCCACATCCATCTTAATGTGTGGTGCCCAGGACTGGATGCAGTACTCTAGCTGTGGTCTTACCAATGCTGCATATAGTGAATACATGAAAGAGTGGGGTTGGCTTTACCTATTACTTGGTCACATTGACAACTCATGTTCATTTTGGAGTTAACTATGACTCCGAGATCCCTTTCCGCTGCTGTGCTGCTTAGAAAGTCGCCCCCGAGCTTGTAGGTGTGTTAGTGATTCTTTCTTCCTAAATGCAGCACTTTGCACTTATCTTTGTTAAACTGCATCCTATTCTGTTCTGCCCACATTCCCAACCTGTCCAAATCTGCCTGAATCCACTCCCTGCTCTCCAGTGCACTTACTGTGCCCCATACTATGTTTTCTGTTTCCTTTCAAAGTATATATGAGAGAGTTGTGGTGGGTAGGACTAGGGGCAAGAACACCTAGTTCATCAGAGTTCACCTCTGATTTTTTTTTTTTTTTTTGTGATATACCCAGAAGAGAACTGTACCTATTAGTAAAAGGAAGTGGATATTTGATCGATCTTTTATGTGATTTTGAATGATAAATGAGAACAAACTTGAAATCCTATCTCCATGGAGACAGGATTTCTTCTGAAATATCTGTTAGATTGATGTGATAGTTACTACCATGTTAAAATTATATTCCTGTATCATACAACTATGAATAGTAATATATAGAAAACCACACATATGTCTACACTCTTAAAAATGTGTGCATGCAAAAAGTTATACATAGCATAAAATTATTAAAAATATAGGGGTCATATATATGTATTATATATATATTTATGTGTGAGAGTGTATTTATGTATAAACATATGCATGCATGCACACTTTCAATGAAGATTAATATTCGTAAAGTAATTTTTAACAGCTGAGACAGATGACACGCGATGCTAGTATCTGAGCAGAGTTAATGTGTCACAAAAATGTTGACACTGAACACAGAGGATAACAAGGGGATGTATTCAACAGCAGTGCAGGCTCCCTGGAGTTTTGTTACTTGGAATTGTAGAATTTTGTGGGAGGGTGGGAGAAAGTTGTATGAAAATGTCAAACCTAATATTCCCTGGGTACCAACATGATTACAAGTACAGGAATTTGTAGAATAAAATAATGTAAAAGGTCAGTGAATTGTTTCAAGCAGCATGATTTTATAAACATTTAATCAAAATCAGCAGAAGAACAAGAACTACAGATGTTATATGAGGAAAATATTTTTAGGACCATATACTTAGCTGGTAAAAATTATAAATCTTCATCGTAAATTTGGTTGGTCCTTAATACTTGTAACTTAACTGGTATAATGATGTCAAAGAAAATAGCTTTTCCCCCTGTTCCTCATCAGCTAGACAGTCCTGCTCCTATATGACTAGTGTTTCACTCTAGCCTTCAAATTATTAAAACACCTTGCTTTTCCCCACATGACCATCATTATTTCTCCTTTCCCAGAAGTTCAGGACCTTGTAAGTGAAAAGGTTCTTGTTACCATAATGTAGTACTAAAAATAGCAAAGAATAGCAGATTTAAGAAAAGTGAAAGTTGCAAAATTAAGAAATTTAGGCCTGGGTCCTATTCTGCTCAAAGACTTCCAAGATACTCATGCAGCTTTTAGGAAAGCAAAGATATCTGTTTATCTTGTTCTCAACATGTCCCGAGCACACCACTGCTCAAATGTGTCCTACTAAAAATGGGAGCAGCTACTGTAGAGGCACCCAAGAGACTGTTTTCAATCATAGCACGGAAAGCAGCTTCAGGGAATCTTAGTTTTTGGCCAACAGGCCCAAACCTCTTCATGCATTTTGCATTAAATAGTAATGGGATAACGTGGATGAAACTCTTTGGAAGTAGATAGCAAATTCTTCCCATGTGGTTTTACATGCTCAAAACTCTCCTGTAGTGGGAATGTAACATATGGTCATACCAAATAAAAAACCTTCTCCTTATTTCCCAATCCTTATTCCAGTACTTAGTCATACAAAATATGACTGTATGTTGGAAAACATTACCCAGAATCCTTAACAGGAAGTGTTTGTGTCTTTAGAGAGAGGAAAAGAAAGTCTGGTGGATTGATAATAGCAAACCTCAAAAATCTCTGGTTTTATTTATAGAAGTTAAAACGTATACCTGCAGAACACGCAGCATTCTCCAGACTTTTGTCAGTAGCTCTTACGGGAACTTCAGTTTACTCTATCAAATATCTCCTAAAATCATAATTTCTTCCATGCTGGGGTTTTGGTTGTAGCCGTGTTGGTCTAAAGACATAGGGAAGCAAGGTTCTTTAAGTAGATGTGAAATCTTTTATTAGACGAACTGAGTAGTTGGGAAAAAAAATCTTGGCAAGCTATCAGATGCAGTCACCCTTCTTCAGGCATAGGGAGTCTCTACTGTTCTTGGTGGTCCTCACAGGAGTGTCTTAGTGGTCCTCAAGCCCTTCCTCAAGACCACCAGGAGCCTCAGCACTGCTGATGCCCTACTTCACCAGGTGATCCCTGTAGTGAGGGAACTTCAGAGCCAAATGGAGAAGTTCCAGGGGATCAATGTTCCTGGCTGGGACAAGCCATTTTAACCAGACATCCAGGCACTGGTGAGGTGGCTGAAGGAGGGCATCAGGAAATGGCTGAATCCCTTGTGGTGCAGTACAGTCCATGTGTTGGATGACATGTGTGACCCAAGGGTGAAGGGCAGCGTATGCAACAGCCAAAGCATGAGTCAGTGGACAGAGGTGCTGGTGAAGAGAGTCAGGGAGACAAAACAGCAGAGGTGGGGTGACATGGAAGAGAGGGATTCACTGTCCCATGCTAACATGCCATCCACCAGCTGGTCTCCTCCTCCACCACAGGTGCTGTCAATGCGGGACAAGGGTTTGATTTCCATGGTGGAGTCCAGAGGCACTAAACCCCACCATCAAGCAGGTAGTGCTCATATCTTGGTATTTGCCTATCTCACCAAGGACCTGGATTCACTGCTGTGCAACCCCTTGGCCTACTGGGCAAGCTGCAGCCAGATGTGGCCACTGTTGCCTGGCAACACCTGTTTTGTCCACTGACCAGTGTTCCAAGTGAGAGGGTGTTCAGCATTGCTGGTGATGTAGTTACACCCCACCACATCTCTTTGGATCCTAGTTTGGTGGAGCAGCTGGTGTTCCTGAAGGTGAACCTTCCACTGCTGGGGTTCCCCAAGCTCCAGGTGAAGATGGAGTGAATGGCACCCTACTCACTCCATCTGCATCTTACTTCCTTTTTTCATTTTTTAAAAATCATTTAATGTCTTGCTTTCAGAGCTGAAGGCAGCACTCACTGCATCACCAGCCAGCAGAGGAGGAAGAACATGTGCCTGCTGAGCTCCTCTGCCAGGACAAACTTGGAGGCATGTACTGGGGCTGTGGGGAAGGGGGAGGTCCCAGGTCCTGGGCATGACCACTAAAACTGCACTCTGTCAGGACCAGGGAGGCCTGGTGGGACTGGTGGTGGTGCAGCATCCCCAGGAAATGCCAGGGCTGAGGATCCCCCTGGTGAAAGGTAGGTAGAAGATGCCATAACCTCCAGCTACCACACGCATGCACACAGCCCTGGCTGGGGAAAGCCCAGACCTGTCACAACTTGACAGGCCTGAGGCTTGCTAGTTGCAGTGGAGTTGTGAGGCTCCAGGTGAGCTCAGCTTAGCTGTCTTGGATGGCAGCTTTCAGGTTGAAAAACCCTTTGTCAGGCTGAGGAAGCACTGCAGTTGGTGTGTGTGCTGTTCCTAGCTGGAAGGAATAGGAAAGAAGCCAGAAGCTGGCATGCAATGCAGGCAAGAAAGCCAATTAGTGAAAATGGAAATGGAAGGATCAGAAGGACAGGCTTGGGGCCAGAGGAGGATGCAGCAGCATGGGTAAAAGTGGAGAGGTACCTGGGGAGTCAGATGTCCAGCAGGTTGTAGTGTGTCAAAATTCCAATGTCTATATTGAATCCAGGAGTTTCTGTACTGAGGAAGTTGATGAAGTGCAGTTCATAGGCTCGTCTGTTAAAAGTGGTTTGTAAATTCCCTTTGAGGATCAGGCCTCAGAGACTGGAGACAGGTGGTGTTCTGTTCTTGTCTTTGATAGATTTTCGGTGTGTGCTCATTCTGGTTCACAGTTGTTTCTTGGTGTCTCCACATATTTTCCATCAGGGCATCAAGTAATATGTATTGTATTGTGAAGATATTTCCATACTGGAGATATTGTTGGCAGGTTTTGTATTTTTTGTCATGGCATGGCCTAGATCCACTCGGTGTGTTTTGGGCTTTAGGAAATTGGCTTCCGGTGATGAGGTTAGTGAGGTTCCGTGCTTGTTTGCATTTAGAAAGAATACAAAAAGAGTGATTTCAGAGTAGCAAAGAGTCCCCAAAAGGGAAACACAAGGCCACGATGGACTTACGGCATACCACCAGCCTGTCTCACCCACCCAGGGTGGGGCAGGGGCATTTGGTGGGCCTCAGACTTTGATTTCCAGGATGCTGACACCTGACATTGAAGAGAGAACCTCATAGTGAAGCTTCTGTACTGGCCGGATGTACCTTAAACTGGTAAATATAGAATTATTCATATTATTCTTATCTGCTATTACTGTGTAGCAATAAAATTAACCTATTATCAAATGGAGAGGTCATGGTTGGTCTGAGGCTTTGGGTTCACCCAGAACAAGGTATCTAGGTCATAAATCCAGTGCCTACAAGAAGCAACCACAAATGCATTACACATATGTTGTGTAACAACTTTGTGGCTTATTTCTCATTTTATCACATCATTAACTGAATTACTGTGTGGCCAGGTCACTACTTTAGATGTGATTAATTGGTTCATTGTGTCTTAAGTGCAATGGGTGTCAGGGACCTTAGAATAACACTGCATTATTTTCTGAAGTCATGGAATACCTGAGTAGTTGGGGTTGGGATTTAATAGCAGCCTTCAAGTACCTAAAGGGTGATTCCAAAGAGGAAGGAGCTAGACTATTCTCATTGGTGGCAGATGACAGAACAAGGGGCAATGGTGTCAAGTTCCAGAAAGGTAAGTTAAGGTTAGATAGTAGGAAAAACTCTCATAAGAAGGGTAGGAAAGCAATGGAATAGGTTACCCAGAGAGGTTGTGGAATCTCCATCCTTGGAGGTTTTTAAGACCCAGCTAGACAAAGTCTTGTGTGGGATGATCTAGTTGGGAGTGGTCCTACTTTGAGTAAGGGGTTGAACTAGATGACCACCTGAGGTTCCTTCCAACCCAAATTTTCTATGATTCTATGAATACACTACCATATATGCAATGTGAAATATTCTACAGTGAGTAGGCTTTAGCAGTTTTGGGGCTTTGATCAGGTGTGACATCCCATTCTGGTCAGGTCTATCTGCTAGGTCCTCCAACCTCTTGGTGATTTCCCCTTTCATCCCACCTTCCACACCTTTGATGTTAAATATTACTATCATTTGGGAGGCTGTGCTTAGTTTCTCAGACATATTTCTCCACCCTTCTCATAATTTGTCAGTCTATCTGGGCTAATTCATAATCACTCTGATGGAACTCTCCCAGCAATCACCTGCTGGCCTCTCAGATTGCCTTCTCTCCCTTTAATATTTGGAGGCCTGCCTAGGGCTAACCCAAAATGTGGTCCTCTCAGTCTGTACCTTAATCTCAGTTTCTTCTGGGACCTTGACCAAAAATACATTTGCTCTGAGCAGCTTGGTCCAAGAGCTCTCAACTACTTCTCCTTCATTCACCTGTTCCAGGCAGGGCTGCCATGGCATTTCTAGATGTCCTCAGGAGAATTCCAACCCCCCAATGAGGTGAAATTACCAAATATTTGCTCTGTCTAAGGTCTTCAAAGCTAGTGTCCCTTGCAAACCATAACCACCTGGACCCTCTCAAAGTACCATTCAGTGGCCTCTCCACTCCCTTAATAGCCAACTCATGCCTTATGGTCAAACTTAAACAAAATGATCTATTTACAAATTACAGGATAAACCTCCTCCCCCAGGGCCCTCATAAAATGAAAACAAGAACCATGCTTCTACTAGCTGGCTATCCCAGCCAACCAGCCACTCAGGGTTGCCTTACTACCTGCGTTTGATTTCTGGCCATCAACTTAGCCTCTCCTTCTAGGCAATTCCTCTCCCCTGAAGGATCTGGTCCAGAATATGCTTCCAGCCCAGGGGTTGGGTTTATAAAGTCCTGGGCTCCACCCCATTCTAGTCACATGCACTTTCATTCCACCACTGGGCACAGAGGGCATTCATTATCACAATCAGCAGCCTGGAGCTCTGGGGCAACTCCTTCAGCTGATTCAGGCTTGCAATGGTTATCTCCAGCTTTGCCTAACATGCTTTTAGCTCCCCAGACCTCCTGGGTATATTTCCATGTAAGTAACAAGGTTTAGAGTGTCTATTACATAGTAGATTGACAAGGTGAATTAGTGGGTAATTTCTGCATCTAGGTTCTATGATAAAAGAAGGAACAAAATTCCCTGATCTCATAAAAGAATAGCATAAGGATCAGATTAATATACAAAGGTGAAATCCTGGGACTATTGTACTTAACAACATCTCCCCTCGACCCCCCAGAGGCCAGAATCTAATCAAAAGTCTCAGGAGGAGAGAGTCTAGGAACCCAAAAAACAGTACTGATATACCTCAAATTACCTAATAAAATAAACAAATCTAAACATTTCTGAAATGTCTAAAATCAAATGAGTAATAAGCAATTCACAGTACCATAGGGGAAAAAACAGTAGCATTTTCTGTGATGGCTCTCCTGCCCTCATCTATTTACAAATTGCAAAGAACAGAAGAACAACCAGAATTTGGCTTAAAATATGTGGCAATACCAGGTGATGCCCACATGATCCAAAAGGACACTTCTTCTTTCTACAGGAGTCCCTAAAAGAAAAATTTCAAGTAGAAGAAGAAAAACAGGCAATGCTCTCAAGGAATCTGAGTTGCTGGCAAATTAATTTTATAATATTGTTGTGATCCTGGCTTTCTCCTTTCTCTCTATAACATTTCTGATATAAAGCTATGGTGCTGTTTGCTAGCACTATAGCTCCTCCAGTCATCAGAAATCAGACATATGTTGGCCTTGATCCATCTCCAATTTTCTTGCAGTGCTCCACTTGCACTCCCAGTGTTCTGTTTGTACGTGGAACTTTGCCAGCAACTGACAAAAACCAAATGGAAATGAAGCAAAAGTTTCTTTCATGGACAATCTGTGTCAGCCGTACCACTCCAGTATGCTCCTTGCCAAAGATCATCCCTGCTGCCTGCAGTGCTCTACATAGGAAACCTGCTGCTGTTTCTGTTGTTGCTGCTGCTAACTCCAGTGCCAAAGATGCCCTTTATATGATATCAGGATATGATACAAGGTTGTGATACTAAAGTAAAGGTGTAATGCTTACTTCCTTAACAAAATTGTGTGCATCAAGCTTAGTCAAATATAAAAAAAATCATTATATAGTACAAAGATTTGACACAAAAATATTTCATAAAAATATGAACATATCCATGTAAATTAAAAAGTATATGTATAAAGTTATATAACACAAAGGATAAGATGTTTATAAACATTAACACATAACAAATGTGTGAAATGAGGCAGTTGGCCCGTATATTTTTACTCTTGTTTCTACTACATTTAAGTCCTAATTTCATAATGGAGTTTCTCTGGCTCTGTGAAAATGGATAGCTCCTAAATGTTCTTTTCTGAACAACATGTATGCTAATTCAAAGTTCAAATACCATTATTGGAGTTTGATATTTTTGAAAATTGCATTTGTATTGAAGAATAAAACATCCTCTTTTAATTCACTATTGACCATATTTACAAGAATACCAGATATTTTTGCTACATGTATCATCAAATATTCTGTTATTTTATGTTCCATAAATCTTAAAATGCAGGGAAGTTTACTTCTCATTTAATTTTTCAAGTCAAATATGATGGTTCAAAAGCAGCCTTTGCATTTTTCTTTATTATTTATATTCACATTTTTCTGTGGCTTCCCTTTACTTGATCTTAAAAGTTACCTAGTCTGAAAAATCCAGATTAAGAAAACAAAAACCTAT
>NW_005842438.1:746459-756435 GCF_000455745.1 Alligator sinensis | reverse complement strand
AACAAAAGAACATATGGGGGGGGGAAGTTGGGGGGGGGGGGGGGTGGATAGTAGGGCATACTGGTGATTGTGGTTAGAAGCAAGAATTTCAAGGAAGTAAGAAAATCCATTTTGGCAAGAGGGTGTGTACAATCTATTATTACCTGTATGTTACTGGCAGAATCGAACACTTACTACATCAATGAAAACTTTCACAAAGGATATATGTACAAGGATTACATTTGATTGCCCTAACCTTGGATAGGGCAATCTAAATGCCCCAACATGCAAGCATTCACTGGTATTAGGTTGCCATAAAAATGGTAGGCCTAATCTAAAATTAGAGTAGCCTGGGGTTAATCTGACCTAGCAATGGTTAATCCATCCTAATGAACATCTGTACACGTTCACAGCACCATCCCAGGGCTAGAAAAGCCCATACACTTGCCAGAGCCCCAGGGCTGTGCTGTTTTAAAGCCTCCCCCCAACCCTGACCTGGCTATTCCCCCATCCCTTTGCCCCGACTACCCTCCCTGACCACAACCACCCCTACAGACCTTCCAGTCCCCCATGGACCCACCAGCCTCTCCCGTCTGACTGACTGATCTCCAGCTATCCATGGCTCCTCCCAGCAAGTGGCAAATACCTGCATATACAGTATCCTACCTCAGGTTTAGGCAGCTTACACTAAGCCACCTAAACCTGATCTGGATCCTGAAAACAATTGTTTGTTCCCAAAGCGTTTACACTAACAGCTTAATGGCAAAAGTGTGTGAAAAAATACAGTCAGATTTTATTGTATAAAATCAAGATTGATTCATTTTAGTCCTTAATTTCAATTTAAGAATGCTATTGGAACATTATGACATAGTATAAAATTGTGATTAGTATATTTATATTTTGTATCTTGCACAGATTTAGTCCTCTGAAGTCAGATATAGGCAATTAATAAATGGGATGATTTTCAAAAAAGACTTACGAGAAGCCAGTCCTCACTCTTTTTTCTCAGGACCACTAACTGCAACAGAAGCTTGTAATTGCTCAGCTGTTCAAGAAAAGTAGGCTATTTAGATACCTACATATTGATACAGAAACATATTTGCATATCCATTTTGAACGTTTTGGCCTTTGAGTTCTCTTTATCAGTTTTGCCAGTTCTATGCCGTAAAATACACAGGCAGTGCAATGAGGCCAAGTTGTTATATCTGTGAAAAAGTTATTTTTCATGTTGTGAGGTCTGAACATTTTAATTTACTTCCGTAACAATTAACATGTGCCTGGAATTTTCATAATGTATTAGAGGGAACACAGGTGCTCAGATGTGGGAAATAGGCACAGAATAAAAATGGAATCTAGAAGAATGCATAACCAATTTAGTTACAATTTTTATTGTTCTAGAACATCTCACAAGATTTTGCAAATTATTATACATAGGAAAAATTGTAATAATATTATTTTATAAACATTTAGCATATAAATTCTTAGTTTAAACATTTTCACTACATAATGTACCTGATTATAGCTAGAGAAAGCACTAAGAAAACATCAAACACCTGTAAGTGATGATGACAACTACATGAACACATTTGAATTTCACTCTTTCATCATTACTGAAGAAGCAACATCCATTAATTACCAACATCTGTTTGTGATTCACTGTGTGGAACAGCTTCAATCCAACTTCAAAAGAAGATCATATTTTACATATTATATGTAAAAATCTTGGAACCTTCTTCATACCTTTTCTTCACAGCATATTTTATCTAGTTGCATATTACAGTCCAGTTTAGCCTAAGGAAATTTTTTAGTTTGTTATCATATATTGGTATAACCACATTATGTATCAAAAAATAACTATATGGGTCATGCTTTTTATATCATCAGTTAAAATGAATTATTTATTTATTTATATATATATTTTTACATCAAGTGAAATATGCAATACTTCTATTAGGAACAGTATGTGTATTTGTAGCCATTTCTGATAGTCAGTCAAAAAACAATATGACAATTGATGACAACTAGACAAAGTAAAATTTAAAATAGGGGGTTCTGACGACTACTTGAACTATACTGTTAATATGTCCCCAGAGGTTCCTAAAATAGCTAGCAGCTAAACAGGGCTATATAGGTGAACACAAGACATATACGGCAGAGGTATTGGAGTAACTAGGTTATCCAATTTGTGAATAAAACAATAATATAAAGTAATGTTCTACAGATTCACCAAGTTCCTTTTATAATTTTATTGTCCTCTACTGATTGATGTTTAATTCCATATTTGCTCCACTTAAGAGAATCAAACAGCACACCCACAACTAGTATATTTTTTAACATACATGAGTCCAATTTTAAGAAATGTAATGAAATGTGTATGCAAATTGAAGTATCGGTGCAAGTTTTTATAGAAAAGATAACATGATATTTTTACTAAAGTGCCTACAGATTCCTATTATATAGTTTCCTATATATTCTTATTAGCAATTCATTTGGGAATATTGCAGAGGTATGTCTCAGCTTCTACTATGGGGAAACCTGTTACTCAGTTACTGCATCTCAGAAATAATGCCCTATTCAGACATATAAAAATGTTCCCCAAAGGCAATATGATGGTAAAAAACTCTGAAAACACTAATACTAACATATGTAATACCAGTACTAATTAAAGTATATTTCTTAGTGTATATTAAAACAAAAGGAAGGGAAAAAAAAAACACCAAAACCTATATGGAATTGATACTGTATTTAGTTGTCTGAGAATTATGCATGGAGAGTTTCCACAAAAGAAAAACATGTTTTCACTGTAGCTGCAATTAAACCCTGCACAAGTATTTGAAAAGTATTGTATTGCTTACATTCAAACTGTGAGTGAGAAAACCAGTCAAAGCCCACTTCTCTTCTGTGACTTAGGGATCTGAAATAATCAAATTTTCATTAGAAATCACTGAAAGCTCACATAGTTTTAGTAGTTTATACAAATCTATAGCAAATGTGACTACCAAATTTCCTTGCATACCCCCATGTAAAAGTGCCCTGAAAGGCTAGTTGCTGCTGAAAATCAGTCTCCATAGGTGGAGGTCTGTTTTTTTAAAGAGCTAAAGTTTTTCCAGGTCTACAAAATAGGAGAAGGCAATTAGCTTGATTTGTGGAAAAGCACAAGAATTAAAAAGGAGAGATGATGATTCACATTTGCGGAGTGAAGAACAATGAGCCATTAAGTTAACTGACTCACTCAGTTGTCTAAATAGAAATGCCACTGCTGATGCATGGTGGAGAAGGAATCAAAGCAGGATGCTTCTATTCCAGGCAGAAAATCATTGTCCTCAATTAAGGCATGCACCTTTATTCTGGGACATTTATTTTGGGGGAAAAGTTGCATGTGGTATGCAAATAAATACAGCAATATAGTCTGGTTCTCATATTTAGCATATTTTTAAATGTTTACATTTTATTAAGGAGCCCATGTGTAAGAATAATTCTGCTTTGTTTTATAGGGGGTCTCTAAATTAAGGATCTCAAATTGTTTTATAAATATTAATGAACATTTCCTCTATAAAGATGACTGATAAGCAACTAGATCAAGGCTATGTATTAATTAGGAATAGGAATTAACTTTGGTCATTAGGAGACCTGGAATATAATTTTGCTCTTACAGTCTTGATCTGCTGAAGACTATGTGAAATAATCAGGCAGTTCCCCAACCTCAAATGATCTCTCTCCAGCAACAGACTAACTCTTATTCTCACCAAAGCACCAGAACTTACTGCACATACAGATGCCAGCTACCCTCCCCCTCATCAACACAGACCACATCATCACAGTACCAAACAACATGAAATATGGCATACAGAGTTTATTCACCTGCTCCTCTACCAATGTCATATATAACGGGACAAGGAATAGCCCTGTTCCTTTGTTGCTACAGAGTTGAGAGCATGAAGAAAAGTCAGGTCAGAGGTGGGGCAAGGATTAATTGGCACAGTTGGGAAAGGAATCACACCAGAGGGGAATTTTGCCTGATTAACAGCCAGCGACTATTAAATATCATGGCCAGGGCGCTATTCTTTGCCTTGTTAATAAAATGAAAAGCCTTCCTGGATTAATCTGGCATGCCATATACATATAAGATGATCACCTGTACACTTTCCAAAAGAAAAAATAGTTTTATTGTTTACCACCAGATTGAACATTTAAAGCATAAAGTAAAACTGCCTGGGCTGGAAAAGCTTCTGAATTCACTAGACTGATGCATGAATGTTCTAAATTAATCTCTGGTAATGTCTCATGTGAAATATCCTAACTGTATCTGGCAGTTTCCAGTGAAGAAAGTAATTTACTTTATATATAAAACACTCTTCTATTAGTAAGAAGAGGACTCCAAGAGGTATGTTTATTATAAGATAATCATACTCCTGGGGGAAAGAGGCACTTAATGTAGCTGTACCTTGTAATGCTTCAGGAGTCTGATTGATCTATAATCAACAAGCTTTGGATAAAATACATGTGAAAGTAATAAAACACCCACAGAGATGAACTGTCTGGGGATATTACAAATTACATGCTGTTGGAGACATTTGCTTCACATGATATCCTCACCATTTCTGAGTTGAATGTCTACAATTCAAAGTTGTTTTTTATCTGCTTAGAAGTTATTGCATAAAATCCCAACTTAAAAGCACTATAATCAAGGAAGAAGTTGGGAGGCTAAGAGGAACTTTACAACATGCTGCAGCATACTGTCACTTGCTTGAATAAATGTGTTTTGCATTAGACAGTCCTTGGATTAAAATGAAATGTTAATAATTCTGAGAACAGAAACTAGCATCACTGCTGTTTTGAAAAGAACAAGCTCTACTAAATTGGGTACCTCCCTTCTGAAGGGCAGTTGGTACTTTGCATGGTGAAAGGATAGACATGCCTAATATCTGCTTTTGAACCACAGCCACATTCCTGAGAGGAGGAGGATTCCAGGCACAACTCTGTCCTCACCATTTCTTATTAGATAATTTGAGTCCTGTCCCTGTTCAGAATAAGCATTTGGGTTTGAACTCTGCCTTTAAGCTTGGATGGCCAGAATGTACATCAACTTGTTTCCACTGGGAAACAATCACCTGTCTGGGGTCTTGTGAACCCAGCATTCATTCCTGCCTGTGGCAGGGGGTCAGGCTAAATGATCTGTTCAGGTCCCTCCTGACCCTAGCTACTATGATACTATGATACTATGACACTGCCAGTGTAAACAAGCCTTAAGTTGCCTAATTACATTTTCTTGAATCAGTTTAGTGGGATCAGATACCTAATTTTTAGGTAATGTGATGCCTAAATGGAAGGTGCCAAACATGCTTCCCTGGGGCCCATTTCAGACATCAAACAAATAAAGTCAGGTAGAAGCACTGTGGCACCTTATAGTCCAATTTATTTAGAAAAGCATGAGCTTTTATAGGCTAAGCTTAGTCAGATGCTATGGATAGATTTGGATCTTGCATGTAGATGTGTGAGAGTGGGCATGTCTATACAAGATGTTTACTGTGAAGTAGACTAATTAGCTCCATAGTAAATGTCTCGCATCTACATGTACAGCCCTATTAGGCTGCAGGAAACTAATTAACTCCACAGCAGGGATTTTTTTTCACATGTTCACATGTGTAGACACTGGGGCATGCGGGTGCTTCAGTATGGGGACTGCCTGCTGGCTAGCCCCATGCTACAGCATCATCGTGCCCCAGTCAGTCCCTTTGAAGATTGTTGAGCCAGGTTGGTGCAGCCCTGGGCTGGGAGGCTGACTCCCTGGGCCTCCTGCCAGCTAGGGCTGCTCTGACCCAGCTCAACATGCTGTGGTCCCAGGCACATGTTAAAATAGCATGCCTGGGAGCAATAAACACTGGCACAATACGTGACGGAGATAATTGATCCACCCTAATTGCATATTTAGACATACCCAATGGGTACTAAAAAGAGATACTGAATAGAAAGGATTATTTAAATACCAAGAATAGAGGAAGAGCAGACTAAATCGGGGTGGGGAAGGGAGGCACTCCTGAGAAAAGTGTGCAGAATCTTAAGGGGAGGAAGGAAGGAGAACACCAGAATAAGGACACTGGACTTCATAAAACAAACTTTAACTAACTCAAGGACTTTGTGGGCAGGATCCCTTGGGAGGCAACTCTGGAAAAGGAGTCCAGGAGATTTGTGTGTACTTTAAGTAAGCTCTCTTAAGGGTACAAAAGCAAGCTATCTGGATGAGAGAGAAAATTAGGAAATGACTAGACAGCAATCTCTTCAAGGAGTTCAAATTAAAAAAGGAATCCTATAAAAAGTGGAAACTTGTTCATAGTACTAGGAAAGAACATAGGAGTAGTGTACAGGCATGAAGGGAGAAAATTAGGAATGCCAATGTACAATTTAAGGAGCAGCTGGCAAGGGACATAAAAGGCAAAAGACAAAAAGGATTCTAGAGGTATGTCAAAAATTAGAGGAAGACCAGTCATTTTATAGGTCCATTATGGAATGCAGACATCAAAGAAGTCACAGATGATACAGAGAGAGCTGAAGTATTTAATGCCTTTTTTACTTCAATCTTCACAATTAAGGGGAGATAACAGCTATTAAGTGTAGCTGGCAGCAGAGATAGGGAAGGAGAAAAATAGCATGGAGAACAGGCTACTTAGAAAAGCTGAGAGATTACTTACAGAAGCTAGATTCTTTCAAGTTGGCAAGATCAGGATGCACCTTAATGTACTGAAAGAATTGGGTGAGGTAATTTTAGAACCACTAGATATCTTTTTGTGAACTCATGGAGGTAAGATGAGGTCCTGGATGACTGGAAACCATAGTGCTCCATTTTTAAGAATGGGAAAAAGGAGGATCTGGGGAACTACAGACCAGTCAGCTTGGCCTCTATACCTGGAAAGATCATAAAGTAGGCCCTAAGGGATCTATTGTGAAGCACCTAGAGGAGAACAAGGTAATCAGGAACAGTCCGCATGGATCCATGAAGAGAAAGTCATGACTGACCAATGTGATTTCCTTCTATGGTAAAGTGGCAGACTCTGTGGATGAGGGGAGAACAGTGAACATTGTATAACTTGACTTTAGCAAAGCTTTGACACTATCTCCAGTGACATTTTCACAGGAGGAAGCTAAGGAAATAGAGACTAGCAGAATGTACTGTAAGGTGGATACAAAACCTGTTGGAGCATAATAGTGAGTAGTCTTCAATGGCTCAATGTATAGTTCAAAGTAGAGATCCCCAGTGCTCTGTCCTTGAACAAATATTGTTCAACATATTCGTTAATGACTTGAATGATGGGATCAAGTGAACACATAGTGAATTTGCAGAAGACACCAAGTTGGGTGGAATTGCAGATCCTTTGGAAGGCAGAGCTAGGACCTAGAATTACCTAGATAGGCTATAGAAATAACCCATAATCAATCAGAAGACTTTCAACAAGGATAAGTGCAAAGTCCTGCACTTGGGATGGAATAACCAGGTGTACACACACAGACTGGATAATGAGTTGCTACGTTGCAGTACTGCAGAGAAGGACTTGGGAGTTATAGTGGACCATAAGCTGAATATGAGACAACACGTGCTCTTGTTGCAAAAAAGCCAACAGCATCTTGGGTTGTATTAACAGGAGTGTCATTTGCAATCAAAGGAAGTGATTGATTCTTCTGATCTATTTACCCATGGTGAAGCCTTACCTGGAGTACCATGTCCAGTTTTGAACACCACACTTCAAGACAGATATACACATTTTGGAAAGAGTCCAGCATGAGGCAACAAAACATTATCATGGGCTTGGGAGACAGGACTTTTGAGGAAAGGCTGAAAGAGCTAAGGTTATTTTGCCTACAGAAGAGAAGGCTGAGAGGGGATTTGATAACAGTGTTTCTGAAGGGTGAATACAGACAGGATGGAGATGGGCTTTTTCTATGATTGTAGGGAACAGGACTAGGAGCAAATAATTCAAACTGCAGCAGAGGAAATTTAGGTTGGAGATTAGGAGGAACTTTCTGAATATGAAGGTGGTCAGGCATTGGAACATGCTATCTAGCAAAGTTGCATAACCACCCTCAGAAACTTTCAAAAGAAGGTTATCCGATGCTTACCTGGAATGGTTTAGTCAACAATGATCCTGTCTTGAGCAGAGGGCTGGATTAGATAATCTTATCAAGTGCCTTTTAGCCCTACTTTCCTATGATTCTATGAGGTCCTGTCTCAGATCAGGTATAACTTAAGGCCCTTATTCTCCAAATGCCTCTATGCAGACAGACCAATTTCCTTTCACAAAGCCTTATTAAAGTCCACGGCCTGCTGTATGGTGCTAAACACTTATCTTAACTAGGGGATGGCAACCTTTTTCAAAGTGTGGGTTGGAACAGCCTGGAGCCAATCCAGTGCAGGCTGATGGCTTCCACAATGACTGCAATGGGAAGGATTTCCCTGTGCTTCCAATGAAGCCACATATCTGAGAGCTGTACCCATACCATCACTGCTTCTCTCTTTCTCAGGTTTCTAGGCTTGGACATGAGTGTACCTTCCAGCTGGAAAGTTGTTCTTTTGGGGCAGGGCTGCTGGAAACTTCTTCCAAACTGCTGCCATTTTTCCCTGCCCCAGTCCCCCCCACTACACAGCCTAGCCTTGATGCAGCTCCACTCCAGCTGGAAACTGCATTTACATCACTACCTTGGTGGAGGTTGGAGGGATGGAGGCAGGGAAGAATGGGGACATAGAGAAGCAACAGTGGTAGTAGCCTGGGCACAGGTTGTAGCTTCCCAGCCCTTGTACATCTCCTCACTGCTCAGCCCCTGCCTCACTGCCTCAATGCTTCTCACAACTCAGTAGGCTCAGGCAAAAACAGAGCCCTGTAACTTGGAAATCCAGATGCAGGGGCTTGGTGGGCTAGATTTAGACTGCAGCTATACACTGCTGACCCTTCAGTTTAACCATCAAAGTGTAAGAATTCTTTCATTCTTCAGAGAAGATTATCAGGCTTCACATTATATTCTGTGGGATTTGTTTAAATTGATTCATTTAACTCTTTTTGCAGGAAGGACTATGATTTATAAATGTCTTGGAAGTTGTGTGCTTTAAGAGTGGACTTGGATTAGGAGACAGTTGTGGTACAGTTAATCAGGTAATGGAGGATGATGGGTAAGTCTTTGGAACACTTGTTTTTAGGTAAGTATTCAGAACATAATCCTATTCCATCAAAACAACAAATAGAAAACATCATGGATGCACCACCACTCAAAACACTGGCACCAGATTGGCTATGACATAGTACATGCCCAGGACCATCACAACGTTCTTATCACCAGAGCTATGACCACTGCAGATGACTGATGAACTGATCATCATTTGATATGTTCCATCATGTCCATTCGTATAATTTCAAATGAGCATCAGCAAAAGAAGCAACTAAAGAAGAGATTCAATACTGAGTGTGTGAAAGACCATGCTAAAAACAATAATTTCCAGTAGAACCTTAGTGTGAAAGTCTCCAGCCTCCCTGATGATCTTAACACCATTTATCACTGGGTATCACAGGGTCTCTTATCAGTCAAGCCCAGTTGGGGTGAGCTCTTGAGCAGTCACACCTGACCTCAATCCCTGGCTAATGCAACTGCCCAGTTCTCCCAAATTGAATTGGCTGCTGAGAGCATCACTCAATGTTTTTAAGGGTACCTGCAGCCTGCTGTAGGCTTACCTTGACAAAGCCTCAGTCTATTCCAACAAGACTCATATTCACTGCTTTCTCTGATTCTCATGGATCCTGACTTGGCTTTGGCTTTCCCTGACTATGCTCTTAGATCTTCCCTGGAACCCAGCACTGACTCTCTGACCCATGGCTTTGAATCTTGGCTCCCATCCCAAACTACATCTCTTGGAGGATCCTCTTACTCCACTCCTCTGATCCAGACTCTGACCTGATGCTCCAGTACCCTATGCCCACAACTACCTGGCCTCCTGGTTGGCCAACTTCCTGTGTCC
>NW_005842438.1:743503-746428 GCF_000455745.1 Alligator sinensis | reverse complement strand
GCTGAACACTCACACTGGAAGAGCCTCAAGAAAAGTTTATCCAAGGCATTTGAAGTATCACTAGACTTCTGCACAAAGAAACATCAGGACTGGTTTGATGAAAACAATAAGTAAATTCAAGCTGTCATTGACAGGCAAAGGAAAGACTTCAAAGATTGGCAAAAAGATATCATCTACAAACAAAAGCAAGACACTTATTACCATATTAATGCTGAGACCCAGAGAAAAAATTGAGGAAAAGAATGAGTGGCAAAAGGACAAAGCAAAAGAGATCCAAAAGTTTGCTGACAGCCACAATATACACTGTTTCTTTATCACAACCAAACCTAGCTATGGGCCAAGAACACAAGAAGCCATCCCTCTGAGGTTCAAGAATAGAATAACACTCTTTATATGGTGGAAGAAACCCTTTCAAGAGCTTTTGAAATGAGATTCCAGTGTCAAAGATAATACCATCAAAGCCATTCCACATCACCCCATTAAAGACTACCCTGCAGACCCACCAACTTTGAAAGCCATTGAGCAGATGAAGAATAACAAAAATTATGTTATTGATAAAATACTAATTGAAAGAGAACTAACTGAAACTCTTGAAACATGAACAGGTTCCCAGTGACTTGAGAGATGATGGAATCATAATCATGTTCAAGAAAAGAGATAGACTGGATTGCAGCAATTATTGTGGCAACTCTTGCCCATAGCTGGGAAGATTCTTTGCCTATATTCTCTACAATAGACTCTCTGCTCTTTCTGAGGATTTTTTACATGAGTGCCAACATGGTTTCAGACTATTTGGCAGTATAATAGACACCACCTTAGTTGTTGGATAGCTGCAGGACAAGTACCATGAGCAACACAAGACCTTTACATAGTCTTCATTTATCTGACTATGGCTTTTGATTGAATCAACAGGGGGTCCCCACAGAAGATTTAAATGAGATTTTAATGCCTGACAAATTTTGTTGCCACCATCAGGCTTCTTTATGATGACATGCGAGCAACCAACCTAAGCAATGGCTCAGAAACAGACCTCTTTAACATTAAAATTAAGTCAAGCAAGGATGTGGGATGGCACCAACACTCTTTTCCATCTATATCACATCTATATTATGCATGTCATTGCTGATAGACTTTCATCTGGCATCAGCATCTAGTATCACATAGACAGGAATATTATTAAAATCAACTGGTTATGTTCCAAATCCAAGATAAGCAACACCTACATAACTGATTTTCAATAGGTTGATGACTGTGTCATGTGTTCCCATTCAATTGAATATCTCCAGGTCACCCTCAACTGCTTCTGTGCAGTGTATGAAATGATTGGATTCACTGACCACATCTACATAAGACACCGACTTCACAGTTGTTACTATGCTGTGATTTAGTACTTTTATATACTTGCTTATACAAATACTAAATGACTGAGCAGTAACTCACATTACTGCACAGTAGTGCTAACAAATGGCTTTTTTGTGATGCTGACTGCGTGGTAACCCAAGACTACTGTGCAGTAGTGTTGTGTCACACTTTCTGCCACACAACACTGCTGCATAGTAGTTTCAGGATACTGTGCAGTCAACATATTATGTAGACTGTCAATGTCACAAAAGCAAAGATATTTTACCAATCTACCCTAAACCAAACAGATTCTCCTGCACATATTATAATTTGAGGACAGCCTGTCCCAGTAGCACAGAACCAGGAGAGGGGGAACTGTGTTCACAGGCAAACCCCAGTTCAAAGTAAAAAGAAAAGAAAACCCCAACGTACCTCTTGTAGGGACTGGGAGGAATGAAGAAATGCATGGTGGGAAACCGCCAGCGCGATTCACTAGCCATGCCTATATCCAGCTGGGACCAGGTGACGTCAGGGGGAGACGCCGCCCGGCAGAGATAAAGAGCAGCCCCAAAGGTGCTGGAGGGTCGCTGAGGGCCAGAGAACCAGCGGGGGACCACCGGGCAGGAGGCGTCCAGCCCTGGTGGCCGGCAGCCAGCAGCAGCAGCAGCGGCAGCAGCAGTGGCAGCAGCAATGGTAGTGGTGGCAGCAGCAGCAGCAGAAGAAGCGGAAGTGGCAGTGAATCCCTGAGCTAGGGAAGACTGGCAGGGATCAAGGACACCGGCGGAGAGGCCAGCAAAGGCAGCAGCAGTGGCTGCTGCAACAGCGGGAGCAGCAGGACCTGCAGAAGATCCCCAAGCTGAGGACTGGCGGGGATTGAAGACACCAGCAGGGAAGCTGGCGGGAAGGCCAGCTGTGGTAGCTGCAGCAACAGCAGCAGGAGTGGCGGGGAACCCCAAGCTCGAGAAGCCCAGCGGGAGTTGAAGGAGCCAGTGAAGAGACCCAAAGCAACCCCTGGGAGAGCCGGCAGGAGAGCCCTAATCATAGGCAATGGGGCTGCAGCCCCGAGTAGAGGCAGAACCTGGAGAGAGAGAGGGAGAGAGAGGGACCCTGGCTGGGGTGAAGGCACGGGTCCTGACCCAGAGGGTGCCTAAGTCTAAGGGTGTTGGAGGGGCTAAATATGTATGGAGCTCTCATGGTGACAGCTGTGTTTCCTTTAGGGTGCTCCCTTCCTTCTTTCTTTTTGGTCACACCTCACCAGTAGTCATGGTGGTGATTTTGTTCATTTTGCATCACGGCGGGTGTTTCAGGGAAGAGGGGTTTAGCATGAAGGCATTGGCAGTGGTCCCCTTTAGGGCTCATCTATTTCAGTCCTCTTTGTGAGGGTAAATTAGTGGAGAACTTAGCACCAGGCAAGGGTGGCTAGGACCCCATGGAAGTGGAGAGAGAGGTTGCACAAGAACGCACCTGGAGCTACCATCAGCAGGCACTGAGGGCTAGATTCACAGATTCATAGATTCATAGATGTTAGGGTCGGAAGGGACCTCAATAGATCATCAAGTCTGACCCCCTGCATAGGCAGGAAAG
>NW_005842438.1:714374-740602 GCF_000455745.1 Alligator sinensis | reverse complement strand
GTCCATTCACTGGTAGGATGGAAGAGAATACCACCTGTGCACCGAACTCCCTCAGCACGCTGGCCAGAGCACTGTAGTCTGCCATCAGGTGATCAGGGGTTCTCCTGGCCGCATCATTAGTACCCACATGGACTAGGACCATGGGGTAGTAATCGGTGGGCTTGATCCTGGCCTTGATTACTTCCGTCACATCCCGAATCTTTGCTCCGGGCAGGCAGTAGACCTCCCATGTTGAGGGGTGCTGGCGACAGATGGGCCCTTCCATACCTCTCAGGATGGAGTCGCCTATGACGAGCACTCGTTGCCTCCTCCTCTGGGTCCACTTGGATCTCTTGACCTGTTTGGAGCATGGAGAGTGTGGTGTTGCTTCCTGCCCAAGGGTACCGGAGAAGACAAGCCCAAAAGCCAAGGGTCTCCAGGCCCTCCCACCAGAGTTTGGCCAGGGCCCAGGGTGGTCACCATCGAGAGATAACATGGAGACCAGGGAAGACACCATTGGGGGCTAGCCGCAAATAGACTTGGAGGCCCGTCTCAAAAGGGTGGAACTTGGCCAGGGTGTAGAGGAGGGTGGAGCCCCATGAGCACCTGCTGAGATGTGTGACGGCCCTGGAGGCACCCTCAAAGGAGACCTCCTCCACTGAAGAACCATTCAAAGTCGTGGCAGGTGAGTTAGGGGGTCCCCCTGAAGACAGCCGAGGTACCCTCTGGGGTCCGCACGTGAGTCCCAGGCAAGCAAGATCAACTGCTCGGGCAAAGGCAGTGCAGGAGCGTATAATAGAGCGTAGGCAGGCACACAGCCCTTGGAGAATATTGAGCATTCCTCCTATGTGGATATCCAGTAGGGCTGTGCGAAGCTTCAGTCGCTGATTCAATTCAGCTTCTTCTGTCATCTCTGGACTCACCAGTGACTTCCCTATCTATTGGAAGACTGTCATCCTTGTCTTAAGAGACTACCACCAACAATGACAAAGCTAGATGGTGCTAAAAATTTAAGGGGCTTGAACAAAGACAGAGAAAAAGTGTGTATGGGGGGAGGTGGGAGGTGGTTAAATTCATGGCTTGAATTAAAAAATAAAAAGGAAGCAGGAAAAAAGACAGAAATTAAACTACTCTGAGTGTCAAGAGTGAGATCAAAATTTTCAATCTCGTGTTAAGGGCAAATTCACAAATTACAAATAGTGAGATTGCAGGATAATTTCTTGCTTAAACAGTTTCTAAATGGAAACTTTTAAAACATACTTTAGTTGCCACATTCTGTCTCAATTATCTATCACAGATGACAGATAATTAGAAGGTCAGATGTGTACTTTTTGACAAAGCAAATTGAGAGGCCGCCTTGCTCATACTAAAGATCTGCTGTCAGAACATGTCTTTTTCTTGAATGTTTAATTAGTCTCTAAGCAATGCATTTACAATCAATATGACACCCACAATTTAACAGTAATTGAATATTTTACATAACTATATTCTGAAGCATTCAAAATTTGTATTATGCGGTAATACTGTGAACTATACTTACATTTCTGTATGTATAAATACATAGAGTAATTAAAAAAATCTAGAACAACTTTCTGATGGGTTAGCATGATCTTAAATGAGTTTAATTCTAATATATCTAGAAGAATTATATTAATATTGAATCTTACCTTGCATATGATACTTTCAGACTGCTAATTCTTAAGTTTTATTTCTAAAATATTTTTAATAGATCTCTCACTTTATGGGATGTATAAAAATTGGATTTTTTACCATTTGAAATTTGTCATAGATTTCTTTGTTATATAATTTAGCATCCTGAGCTGAACACCAGATTGTTTCTACAGTGTAGCAAGTGATTTTTGAGCCAGTCAGTATTCTTTTAATTCAGTATAACATATCTGAAAGATGATTTTAAATTTATCTCACTTAACTGTGAAACCAATTTGCCAGAGATCTTCACAAAGCACAAAAATTAGGTAGTAAGAAAATATGCTTGCTAGAATATGAATTTCAATAAAAATTATATAATCAATCAAAATTTATTAATCTTTTCAGTAATTTTGATAAAGGATCAGGTTCTACCCAGAAAGCTTGGGCTAATTTCCTCCTCCTTTCCTGAACAAATTATATTATATCTTGCATGTGACTCTTGTCCAAACAGTGAAATGAACCATTTCAACAATTTATCTCTTTCTCTGCAGTTTTTTTCAAGTCCATTATGAAAATCACACTACCTCTGCCACTGCCTTTGCTACCCATTCAATGTAATATTACCTGTCAAAAGATTACTTCATGAAAACAGAATAGAATCTGTCCTCAGTTCTATAAGGTGGTAAGTTATACTACAGATCTGTATGCTGAAGGCATTGCATATATCCCTCTACTTCTAAATTTAAAGCAGAGTTTTTACAGAGGTAATAAGAACTAAATAATTTTGTTTTAAATTATTTTATTCCTGATATCTGGAACAATAGTCCTATGCATAAAACATTTCAATGATAAATTCAACTTATCTAGCTACATTCATATTCGACAGAATTAATTTGAACTAGCAACAACAAATATGAGTAGCAAAAAGAAATCTGGAAGGTGAAAGAGAGTTAATTATTTTGAGAATTGGAATAGATGATCTTTAAAGATACTCCATGCCTAAACTCCATGAACTCTATCTTTCAGTGTGAGAAAGAGATACTCATACAGGTGGAATAAGTGGGTAAATTTACTTTCCTGGCAGTTACCCTAAAGGATTCTGATGGAATTAACTGTCAGAGCTATAAAACAATTAGTAGGGAAAATACCATTATGCATTAATTGTATTCACTCAGCTATACCTATAACAATGTCAGATTTTATATCTGAATATTGAAAAGCAGAACTTTAGGAAATGGGCTATGCTGCAAGTAAACACATGGCCTTGTCAGCCATCTTTGGACCTAGAGATAAAACAATCATGGAAGACAATCATCCTTGACTCAGAAGAATTGCCAATGATGTCTAACATTGTTTCTATCTCTAAGTGCCATAACACATATGCAGTTGTGTGTCTGCTAATCAAACAGATATATGCTACTGCTTATTTGAAAAAAAAGTTTGACAGAACATCTCTGTATAGTCATGCCCATAACTGTTTTCCTTCTTTGCAATAATAATATGCAGTAAGTAAAAGTGGGAGAGTGGGGCACCAGTTTCCAACTTATAGACCATGTCCGCATGAGCAGAGGCATGTATTTGCAGCAGCACAAATAGTAGTTGCACAGATTTGTGCCACCATTTTTTTGCTGCAGTGCTGGCCCCTAAAAAACACCTTGTGCCGGACTTTGCTCCAACTTGCCCTGAATCAATTGAGAGAGCTCACTGACCTGCGTCAGTGTTTGAGAAAGGATCACGTGTGTGCAGTGCTGTGTGGATATTTTTCTTCAAGGTCTTTGCAGGAGATTATATATCATGTGGATGAGCAATGGCAATCTCAGTTTGTGTATGGAATGCTTTTATTAAGCTGAAACAGAAAGATTTGATTTTGTTGAGGTTATTTTTAGGAGAAAGGAGCTTTAAAGGTACCTGAAATTCTTGTTATGCATGCAATTTTTTTATATATGGACATATACACATTTTGAACACTGAGCTGTTATTAAAAGTACTTTACATTTCACATTTACTAAACTTTTTCACGGACAAAAGTGTTATTTCATTTTATTAAATAACAGATGATCATAGCATTCACATATGTAGCTAAAACATATCTTTGGAAGCTATAATGAACATAAATTAGATAAAACTGAAAGCAACAGACTGCTACTTTGTATAATTTCTGCAGCACTTTAAAATGATAGCCCATTTAATCAATGCTGAATTGCAGTGCAAATCTTATATTAATACTTATGACATGTAGTTTTATAACTAATTGGTACACTGTGATGAATGTTATTACAATAAACATCATGAATTAATTGAACATTTTTATTGTATATATTATTTCTATTTCTAACAGAATGATGAATTCTATTGATTAAATAATCTGTTAATACTTCAATGTCATAGACTATCAAGTTAAATAATGTATGCTTATAAAATGTAAAATTCTTCATCATCAGGATCATGCCAAAATGAATGTTGGAACCCAGGGAGAATCCCATTGAATATAGAATTGTGTGCGAATACAGAGCTGTTAAGCTATTTGTTGGATCATGGGTTCACATTGCAACATAAAATATGTGCTTCCTATGTATTCCTAATGTATTTCCTTTGTATTTTAATACAGTCAATAATGATAACACACTAAAGGAATTGCAGTTTACACTTAACAAATATGTTTTGATGGTGGTGAGGAGTTAACTCAGTAAAAACTAATTTGAATTGTATTTCCACCTCAAAAGTTATTCTTTTTTAGAAAGAATTAGTATGAACCAATCCATAATTATTACATATTAATATTAATTAATGCTAATTGCTTAGGTGATAGTGAATGACTTAGCCTCATTTCTAAAACTAACCTCTGTGAATTAGGGTCCTTCTAGGCATTCGGGTAAAGGTGTTGTTAACAACCTTCACATGAGGTGGAAGGGTGAAGATAATTTAAATGAACCCTTTGGTCATTCCAACCAATATCAGAAGTTTATTGATTAACTAAAAAAGAACAATTAGTGAAAGATTAGTGCCAAGGATAAGCATAATTTTATGTGATGGGTCTTGACTTCTGGGAAGCGAAGCGAAGCAAAGCTGGCTAGGCTCATGGTTTCCACAGCAGGGGGTTATTCCAGATGGCCCAGCAGTCAGGCAAACAGTCCAGCAGTCATCCCATAGTGATGGACCTGGACTTAATTAGTGCCTAATTAGCGCCCCCCCTGCCCCCAACTAACAGCTGCCCCAGTAGTCCAGTTCCAAGTGGGGTGAATCTTGCCTCTCCCCCCACTGGATAACGAATTCACCAGGTGTATATATCACCACCCTATCAATCCAGCAACTGCTTGTATTATGTTTAAGTATAGAAACTCAAACACAGTTTGGGCCTGCACTGCATCCAGTCCCAGCTGCATCCCTATGCTCTCATGTCTTCAGAAATCTACTGGAATACCTCCTTGTTGCAATGCCTATTGTGGAGGTGGCCCAGGGTCTGCTCTTCACCTCACATGGTGACACGATCCCTTATCCCAATGGTCCAGTTGTTCAACCAGCTATTGGTACTGAAGAAAGACAGGGTGGACTCTGCCATTGTGCTTGGTAATGCCATTGGGATCTTGATATCCACAGCTGGGTTTGGATGTGACCAGGTGGATGAGGATCTATACATAGGGTTACATTGGTGTGGGTCTTGGTACATGGCTCTGCCTCCCACTCCAACTGAGTCTAGATCTGGGTGGTAGTGTCCCCTTACTCCAGAGTGACTCCACCAATACGGTCCATACCCCCTGGACCCTGGACTTTCCAGGGGCTTTTACCTCAAGATGACTGGCCACCCTTCCAGCTATGATGGGTATCTATCTTCTAGTCCCATATCAATTGACTGCATTTTGCCAAACCCCAAATTTTCTGGGGCATCTGTTGTTCTGAGGCATGTGTTATCTCAGGTGGTATCTGACTGTTGCCACTGTTTGATATACACACTGCTGGAGTCTGTATATTCTGGAAAGCCAACGTTAGCAAGCCATCTTCCAGATCATGAAGGCAATGCAGAAACACAACTCGGATACATGTTTAGTGGTGGAGTCTCTGAAAGATTTATTGTTATCAGACAGCACAGTAGTTGGTCTGATTAACAATCAACCCAACTTAGTGAAGCTTGTTCTTGAAAAGTAGAGACAACATAAGATATTTATGCTCCCCTACATCTTTATGAGGGACAGGTGTCCAAACCCCTGTGTTTATATTTGCATGCCCTCCTCTCTCATGCCAACTTTAATCTCTCTCTCTGTCAAAATGTACATCTTTACTTGTTTATTTTTTTCCTTTACTTGTTTATGCACCTGCACTTGTAAACTCTGTCTCATTAGTAATTGCTAACTTTTATATTTACCCTTGAGTTTTTTTCACTGATGTTTTCATACTACTGTCAGTGTCTGTCTGCTCATTAGTGCATTTTTATTTTTTACTTTTTTACTGGGTCATCTAGCTGTCAGGAGGCCCATTTCTCCCATACTGCTTTTCAGCACTGTAGCTTCCTATAGCTTAGCATAGCTATGGTCTGCAGCTTCCACTTGCTGGCTCCTGCTCAACTGGCTATGCCTTCCCAAACCCCAAATTTTCATGGGGCATCCACCTGCCAGCCCAGCAAAACTGGCCACACCCCCCACAACCTCATTTTTTTCTGGGGCATCCACTTCCTGGCTCCAGTGCAAATATCTATGCACCCCAAGCCTCAACTGCTCTGGAGGTATCTATCTACTTACAACACCCATCCACCCATGCATCAAGCCAACACTGCTTAGAGGTCTACTGGCAGGGGCTGGCCCAGCCACACACAGCTAAGCCCTGAATTGGGCAGGTCATCCTCACTTCTGGCCAATTCCCATCCATCTGTCCCCTGCTTTGGATTGGAAATGCTGGCACCCATTTCTGCATACTGAGAGTAGGTTCATACCAGGGTCCCTAGTTCTTGGGGGGGCTTAGGCCTGGATCTTTCATTTAGGGTGTTAGGTCTATATCTGAATCATGGGGTCCTGGCACTTTGGTTTGTGCCTGAGGCATGAGGAACTTTTGATGTGTGTATGTCCAGGTTTGTGTGTGGGTCTAGGGGTGCTTTGGAATGGAGTTGTGGGGTCTTGTGGGTATAGTGTGTCCTGAGGTCTGTGTCATGTGGAGGGGGCACATCTACCTCATTCCTCTGCATGTCCTTTCATCCCAGAGTGCAAGGCAAGCCCAGGGAAGGGTGTTGGCTGGGTGTGGCTGGAGGTGCAACGTCAAAGCATCTCCTTGAAGGTAGGGAGTGCCAATGAAGAGTGGGCTAATTTGTAATGACAGGGAAACTCACCTGAAAAGGTCTAACTTTAGACTACACATAATTTTTAGACCAATGTGCAAAAGGACACCTAGAGGTTCCTATTGCACTAAGCTTGATTCTATCTACCTAATGAAACACATACAGTTTGTATGCACCTGTAGTCCTACAAGTACAAGAGTACAGTAAATGAAAGATCCTTACTGCCAACTATTTTGGGAAAGCCTGCTACCTAGGGGAGGAAGTAACAGAGATAACAAGAGAGAAAAGATGAGGGCAAAGAACAGAGCTATTGGTCAACTTGGATGCATCAATGGACTTTTTTTATTCTGCAAGAATAAGATTTTTTCCTGAGTGTTAAACTAAACCATCAATGACTCCTATCAATAAAGAAGCAAAACAGGTAAAAATGGAATGTGAAAGTGATCCATTATTAGTATGCTAAAATTAAGTCTGCATTTTACCTCATTCTATTTATTACAACTGTTGTGCACCATGTTCATTGATACAGTCCAACTTGTTGGTACCATTCTGATATAAACTCTAATAAACCAGATTTGCCATTGCTTTTACTTACCCAAGTTTGAGTGTAGTAGTGAATCTTATACTATGTTAATACATTCACTAGTTTGGCTTTAATCATTACATTGCCTGATGACATATCTTGCAGAAGGCCTAATTCTATATTCTCTATGCAAGAAAAATTTCCATTGATGTAAATGGGACACATTTTTGCTTATAAAACAGATTTTGTTTCTTAAGGCAAAACTCTTCTTCCACACAGTCAGTTGATTATGCTCTATGTCTGTGAAGTACAGGGTAAAAATAATGTTAAAATAAAGTTCATATTTTATCTTGCAGATATGCATAGTCCTCCTGAGTCTGGAGAAAGTTTAGCAGTTTCTCCCAAAAGTGATTCTACTGGAGAGCCCATCTATGCCCGTTGCTTAATTCAATGAATGGCAAAGTTTCAGCAGTGCAGGATTGTGCCTATAAATGAAAAAAAAAAGAAAAAAAGCCGCGCTAGTTTCAGAGATTTGTTTAGGGATATTTTATATGATCAATTTAATACTTAACACTTAGTGATTGATAGCCCTTTTTCTTTCAAAGTATTTTACTAATATTAACTAATTAGTCAAAGGATAAAGCTCATTTTTCAACAATGTTTCAAGAGTTTAGTGTATATTTTTCTAATGGTTGTTACTATAAGTGTCTTTAAGAGGTAGCCCAGGAAGTTAATGTTAATTTTAGAGGTATCAATTTTTCTAGAAGTACCATTTTTCAGATCTTTTCTAGATCATTAGATATGCAGTTATGTATATATGTGTAGTTGCTATGTAGTTATGCATAAACAATTAATATACTCTACATCTCATACATATGAAATTATAAAACCAAGTAATGTGCTCTCTGCCTCATATATACATATGTATATGAGACGTAGAGTGTATTACTTGGTTTTATAATTTGATTTTCATTTTGGTAAATAAAAATAAGAAACAATTGGGGTTTTTTTAGTATTTCTTCCCTTTTCCAGACAATTTTTTCATGATAGATTGGCATTAGATACATAAAAGGGCAAACTCTGACTAACAGCCAAAAGAGGTGCTGCATATTCTGATTTGTATCATTCTTGTAAGAATTGTGTGGAGTGAAATAGAAATGGAAAATGATCTACTAGTGAACTGTAGTTTTCTCTGTTATAATTATTTCCTTTTTCTTTTCTGATGGGGGACATCTGTTTCAAGCATGCTTGTTTTCATTCATTGCAAGAAAAAAATATTTGTTTCAACCCTGAGATTAACAATGATAGATAGAGACATAGTCAGCCATGTTAGTCTGAAGCCAAGCAGGTGGCCAGCTAGATTAGTACCTTATATATATCTACTTTGGTTAATTTATAATCTATATATCTATATCTATATCTATATATACACACATATCCATATAATATAGCACTAACTCATGTGGGCGGAAGCTCACTTCTCAGCCTCCCCTGGGTCCATAGCTTTAACAATTCATATTTGATTGAAGAACTTCCGCAATCACTCCTTTTTTTTCTTTGCTGGCAGAAGTGGTAGCAGAAAAATGTATCTTTCCCTGGTATGTACCTAGGGATTAGTTTAATATACCTCACTTGCCCTTTAACATGCCACACAGCAGTGGTGTACTGAACTTGACAGCAGAAACATGACAGTGTCTTGTCTATCAATTTCTGGCAGGTGTTTGACTAGGGTAATATGAGAGGTTGGCATATCTTCCTGGAGAACCCAGGAAGGTCTGTATAAAAACTTGTCATCATATAGAAAAAGAACATGACAGAACACATAATAATGAACAGCCACTACCCCATGCTATGATTTTTCTCTAGTTTGTGTCCAAAAAAAAGCCTAAAGATCAAGTTTAGAGACAAGTCTCTCTCTAATCTCATTCTACTCCCAACAGTGGTAAACTCTCCTAGAAAAGGGGGCCTCTGTTGCTCATGTCAACTTTTTTGTTATGCTCACATATCTTTCTCTAAAATTAAATCCTTTTTCCCAGATAAAAAGCAACAACAGAAGCAAATGACTCACACAATAAATACATAATTGGAAGGCAAGTCATCTCTTTGTTTTAAAAAATATTTAATATAATTAGCCTTATTATTTTATAATTTTAATGACAATTTTTGAACTATGTTAAAATGATTTTACACGCATTATTTAAATTCTCAAAAAACAAGTTTACCTGCCACTGAACTAGCCACCAAACTACTGAACCATGTTTTCACAAACATCACTAACTTGCAATCAAGAAAACATCCTTCTCCTCTGAAATAGAGCCCCTGCATTAAACCACTTTTCCACTAAACAATGTGCCTCAGTACTTGTGGATTAGCTCAAATATTTGTATGTGCAATAGCTAGTGCTAGGGTCTGTCACAGGGCACAAAGGTGCCCTGCTCCTAGAAGGGTGGAAACTGCCTGGGGGAAAAGCCCAAAGAGAGAGAGACAGAAGCCCAGGTGCAGGTTAGCAGGGCAACAAGCCAGAGGGTAAATTAGCCTGCACCTGCACATGGTCAGGTGACCAGAAGGGGCAAGGCTCTGGGCCCATATAGACCCCAGGCCCAGGCCCAGGGAGGGCAGTTCTCTGTCAACAGCCAAGGGAGAAGGAGCTCTCCCAGAGCAAGCAAACGGGAGAGGCCTGTCTGCAGGAGTAGCTTCCAATGCTATTAAGGGATAGAGCATTCCCCCATAGGGTTTGAATGAGGTTATAGCTGAGCGGCTTGAATTTATGTTACAGGCCAGGGGCTTGTGTTTTGTTTATCGTTGTATAAGACCAGTGGTTTGGGTGAGGCTATTAGGGGTTGAAGGAGGCCTCATAGGGTGCCCACAGCAGTGTGGGGACCCCAGTGGCAGAGAGGGCACAGCATTTGGGGTGTACCGACCCCGGTGCCAGAGAGAGTGTGGCAGTGGGGTGCACAGACCCCAGGCGCCAGAGAGGGCACAGCTCTTTGCAGAGCTGCGGAAAGCCGAAAGCTAGCGAGGCATGGAGCAAGACAGGGCCGTGGAGAGCCCAAGCACCAGGGAGGTGTCAAGCGAGACGGGGCCGCAGAGAGCCCAAATGCCAGGGAGTTGCCAATCGAGACAGGGCTGTGGAGAGCCTAGGGAGGATGAGGGGGCCAAATTGCAACAAGGCCCTGACCTAACAATGTCAGTACCATTTGTGAGGCTTGGGATGTGGTAAAGGGGTGGTTGGAGGCACACATAGCCCATAAGGCTAGGATGCCCCAAAATACCCATTGTGACATCTATCTTGGAGTGGGACCCACCAGGGGTCCAGTAACCCATGGAGTCCAGACAGTCAATCAAGATTGCGTCCAACAGGACTGAAAGGCAGCCTTCCTCTCAATCATTTGATCAAAGACATGGCGGGTGAGAATCGAGGGTGCCCATTGGGCCAACTTGGCATGGTAAGGGGGCCTTGGGGAGATCATGGCCATCCTGCAGGACCCCATCCCATGACAGTGCCTCTGAATAACAGTTCAGCAGCACTAGCACACCTATTGCATCACCATGTAGGGCTTTTGGCCCTTTTAGATCAGTAATAAGCCACCATACTAGTAATATTCTCCCATATATCCAAAATACTTCAAGAGCCATATATGCAGGTAGAATGAGGTTTTTTTCCCTTTTTTTTTCTAATTCATGTTTTGTTGTTGTTGTGTGTTTGTCTTCAGAAAGACAATAATCCCTGGTCCATTAGAAGTCATGTTAGAAGTTTGGATCTGATCCATTTGTCAGATGAAAAGAAAATCTAGCATCATGTGAAAAGATCATCTAGTATATGGCATTGAATCCATTAAGTAGCTTTTATTTCCATTAAAATTCAGAGTATAAACTAAAGAAATAAAAAATACCTCAGTGTTTCTTAGGGTTTACTCCTTCAACTCATAGTAAAACTTGTATTTTACCAAATTTTCATTCAAAGAATCATTCAATTAGTCTAGAAATTTCCAACAACAGACTATGAACAAAAGTCAAGATTTTAAAGAAAGTTTTCTAGAATGAATTGAGTTCTCCTTAGTATATTGTGGCTAAATGATTTTGGCTCAGTGTTGTATGGTATAATAAACTACAAATATACCCATTAAAACCATGTATCCTGAAGTTGCAACATTATGAGTAAGCCAAAATAAGGATATAATGCCATGTTGTCTGCTACCTGCCAACACATAAATACCTTCAGAATGTGTTGACAATCCATGCTTACAGGTTACCAGATCCTCATTAGATTATTAATGTGTAAATAGAAGTAATTATTATTTAGAATATGCTAAGATTAGATAGAAATTAAAAAAAAAAGAAAAGTTTAAGGACCATTTTTCCAAGCCAAAAATCTTAAGTGCCTTTTAGTGAAGTCCCTATATTATATAATATGCTAATATCACTATGTACTGGTTGTAGGTATTATATGGTTTGAGACCCCTACCTAGGGATCTCTGCCCTACTGGTGGCAACAGGGTGGAGCCTGGACTAGGCTGCTCGGTCTGCCTACTTGACATTATATTGTTACTTAAAATTGCCAATAGCTCAAATTAAGAGTGAGATCTTAAAAAGAGGGGATAAGGCAAAATGCTGTGTTTATTGATTACATGAAACAGATACATAAACTTGGACACACCAGTCATACAAACAGACATACACAAGCATACATACACGCAGACATAGACAGACATACAGACAAAACCACTCCAGTAAGATGTTATAGTTACCAGCAGATCTTACTCAATATTAGCACTGGATAGCTGGGTCCAGGCTTATTGAGGATATGAGTGGGGGTATACAGGCATGCATGCCTGCGCTCCATGAGGTTGCAGAGAGTGGATTCCCCATCATGGCTTGTCTGCATCTCACTTTTATAGGGATTTCAAGTCTTTGTTCAGCATTGGGGTTGTTCCATGCTCAGTCTTTAATTAGAGGTTGTTCCTTCCGGTTTTCTCAACTTGAGGTAATTCCAGTAAAGTTGGTATCTTTGATTAGGTCATTCCAGTAAAGTTGGTTATCTCAGAGTTGGTTTTTCAGTCTTGATCTTTGCCTTGAAGCATTGTGTCTTTGAAGCATTGTAGTTGATATCTTTCCCTTGAAGTATTGTGTAGTTCAAATGGTAAGATATGCAAAATTCCTTCTTCTTTGCACCTGATCACAGATGAGCTCTTCAGCCATCCATTAACTAGCTTAGTTTACTGTCTGGTAACTTATACATTGGCACCTTGTTGCTTATACAATCAGTTAAATCTTCTTCTCTTTTCATGCAAATAGTTACCATTCTTTCACCATTCACCCTCTCACACAGACAGTCACGTACACAGGGCTTACGAAGTTCATCTACTAATGTCAAGCAGGGAACAGGCACAAAATGGAGATTTAGTTGTTCATACAATCATAGAGGTTGATTAATTCAATATTATTATCATTTAAACATGATTCATACTACAATATTTCTTTCCTGCCATGACTTCTATGTAAGATACAGGAAGCAGTTCCCCATATGTGATGTCGCTGGTAGGTGTTGTAGGCTTTTGGCGCCCTCTTTGTTGATGCCTTGCCCCCAGCGATGTCAGGGTGGGACCCAGTTTCAGTGCCACCTAGATAGTTTGGGCACTACCCTTTTTCACCTGCCACGTCGTTGATGTTGTTGTTAGTGAGGCAGATCCCTGTCGGTGACCCAAGGGGGTCTCAGCCCTGGGGGTGTCTTTGTGGGGCTCCAAACCTCCCCTTTATCCCAGCTTTACCCCGTCCTTGGCCTGGGTACATGCTGCTCCCTGGAGGTCTTTCCTCACTGTCCATTCAGGAAGGGATGGGCCTTCCTGGCCGTCAATCCTCCGTGTTCTGGCCCTTGTCTCTGGGTTGGCTTCTCCTTTTCTGGGAAAATAAACCTGCCCTGTCTGGGGCAAAACTGTAACTTAAAGCTGAAAATGACCGGGTCATACCCATGGGGCTCCCAAGATTCCCTCTCTCAGGGCCCTCAATCCCGTGGGGAGACTCGTCTGTCCCCTTTCTCTTAGTAGGCATGGGTACAGGCAACCGTTCTGTGCCCAGCCTCGACCAGTTCTTCTGGTGTCACCTCCTTGGGACCCGGCTGACCTGTGGTCCAGTTGTCCTGGTCCTTCCAACTGGCACCACCTACTTCCCTCTTCTGGAGGCTTATGATTCCCTGTGCTCTGCCCACTCCAGGGCTGTCTGGGGGCACCTGCAGGCTTGAGAAGCCATCTCCAGCCATGGTGCCCAAGCCCCTGGTCGGAGCCTTGCTGTTGCCTAAGAGCATCCCTTGTGGCTGTTACCCCTCCATGGGGCTCCCTTGCTGCTGTTGGTCCCCAAGGCTGCTCTCTGCCTCACTGGTCAGGGTCCTCTGGCAGGGGTCTGGCTCCTTCTTGAGGTGCCTGGAGTTGGAGCCCATCGGCTCCACAGCAGGTGCCTTCCCACCGGCGTTCTGTTCCCAGCTTCCTGGTACCAGCTCATCTGGTTCCCCAGCTGCCTTTTGAGCAGCCCATGCTGCTCAGAAGCCACACCCCAAGCCTTCACCGATACACCGGCTCAGGCAGCTGTGGGACTGCTAAGCCTGTGCCTGCATCTCCTCCCAGCTGCCACTCATCCTGGCACCTAAGGTAATTGCTAGGGCACATTGGTCAGGGATCTGGGCCATGCTGGGCGGGGGGGGGGGGCTTCTGCCTTGCCTCTCACATGCAACCTTCCAGGTTCTTTCCCTTTTCTCTTCATGGGGCTCCAAAAACCTCCCCTTTACCCCATCCTAATTACATCCAGAATCCAATGGAGATGGATATTGTCTGGACTCTCTGATGTCTCTAATGGCCTGCACTCTCTATAGCCATTGTGGTAGCAACTGTCTACTTGCCTATCCTTGGTCCAATTATGGCCTGGTTCCTGTTGAGTGTAAGCTGTTACCAATTAAACAACTCAAGTCTTAAAACCCAGTCCTGAGCCCAAACGCTCCAAAATCAAACAATACACCATGGGGAATGGCCATTGCCAGCTTACCACACTGGCATCAATTCCAAACTTCTTTCCAATCTGGGATCTTCTGAGTTGTATATTTTACTGCTCTGGGATTGTTGTGAAAATCCCTGTGACAGTCCTATAAGCCTTTATTGCCCATCAGTCCTTATTTGAAGTGCCCAGTCATAAATTCTGAGGGCTCCTGTAACCCCATGCCCTAGTACAGAACTTGGAGCTTGGGGAAGTGCAGAGACCCCAAAATCACCTTTTACCCCTGAGTCTGATAATGCTGTCTAAGGGGCCTGTTCAGGCTTAGCACTCTGACCTTGTTTGGTCCTCCTCCACCCAGGGTCCCTTTGACCTGCAATTGGTCCTGGTGTTTCCAGGTTGGCTGCAAGTGCTGGTGCCCAGCTCAGCTTCTGACAATCATCCTGGTGGTAGGATGGTGCTCCTCCGAGCACCCTGCTGCTTTGTCTGGGTGAACTACTTGGCTGCAGCCTCTTGCTGTCCCTTGACTGGAGGCAATTCAGCCTGCTGCTCCAACTGCCCGCTGCTGCCATTACTGTGCCCCACTCTAGGGGCAAAAGTACTGTTCAGGAGGCTCCCCCCACCAATCCAGAGCTTTAAGCTGCTCTGGAAGTGCCACAGCATTCCTGGCACACTGCTCCCAGAGCTGCTCAGTGCCTTGGGAAGTTGGGATGATGGCTGTCCCTTTCTTTCTCTCCTTCTCCCTCATGCATGCTTTGTACAAGTAATACTTTTATGTACAAAGTTATTATTTAAAGTTGTAACTAGTTAATTACATCTTAAGTTATGACCCAGCTACACAGTCAATCAATTAATGGCATGATAAAAATGAGCCAGAAAGTTATTCTACAAAAAAAATGTAATAACTTTGTGGCTTATTCTTATAATGCTGTTAATTGAATGTGTAGCGACTCATGTGGCTAGAATCCTCCAGAATTCTTCTGCACTTGCAGTAAGGCATGACTGCATCTGATACTGGATGCCACAATCACACCCCTGTCACTTGTGGCATGGCAGAAGGCATGACTGTTTGGATCATGTGTCAGGTCCTACCACACTGTAGGCTGTACGTAGGCCTGTGCAACATGACCTATGGGTATGTTGCTGCCATACTTGACCATTTTCAAAGGGTCTATGGCTAAGTGACAAAAGCAGGACTGAAGCCTGTCCTTGAGTGATGTATCATAATGTGAACATTTGCAGATGCTGTGGCTAGGTTGGTCAGCAGAGAAAACAGTCCATTTATCTAACTGAACACAATCAGTAGGGGCTATATAGAAAAGCTGAGTGAGTACAGGTCCATGGGGCTGGATGGGATACACCAAAGGGTCTGAGGGAGCTTGCTGATGTGATCATAGAGCTGCTGGCCATCAGAACTCCTGGAGATTGGGAGAAGTCCAAAGCCAAATGGATGAAGACCCAATTCATAGAATCACAGAAAATTAGGATTGGAAGGGACCTCAGGAAATCATTTACACCAACCGCCTGCTCAAAACAGGACCTTCCCCAACCACATCATCCCAGCCAAGGCTTTGTGTAGTTGGGACTTAAAAACTTCAAAGGATGGAGATTCCACAACCTCTCTGGGTAACCTGTTCAAGTGTTTTACTACCTTTCTAGTGACAAAATTCTTCCTAATATCTAACCTAAACTTCCCTTTCTGCAACGTGAAATCATTGCTCTTTGTTCTTTCGTCTTCCACCGCTGAGAAGAGTCTAGCTCCATCCTCTTTTGAACCCCGCTTCAGGTAGTTGAAGGCTGCTATTAAATCCCCTCTCAGTCTTCTCTTCTCTAGACTAAATAAGCCCAGTTCCCTCAGCCTCTCCTCATAAGTCATGTGCCCCAAACCTGAACCATTTTCCCTGCCATCCACTGGGACTCTCTCCAATTTATCCACATCTTTTCTTTAGTGGGGGCCCCAAAACTGAACATAGTGCTCCAGTTGTGTCATCACCAGTGCTGAATAGAGAGGAATAATCACTTCCCTTAACCCGATGGCAACACTCCTACCAATGCAGCCTCGTATGACATTAGCTTTCTTGGCAACAAGGGCACACTGCTGGCTCATATTCAGCCTATTGTCCACTGTAATCACCAGGCAGCATTCCCTTTAAGCTGTGCAGCATGTGCAGCCATGCAGGTGTGCTCATGCTATGCCTGTAGGCCCTTTTTTGCAGAGCTGCTGCCCAGCCAGTCAGCCCCAAGACTATACTGTTGCATGGGATTTTTCTGTTCTAAATACAAGATTTTGCACTTGTCCTTGTTGAACCTCATGAAATTCCTTCTGGCCCAATCCTCCAATTGTCTAGGCCACGCAGAAACCTAGTCCTACCCTCCATCATATCTACTACTCCTTCCAGCTCTGTGTTATCTGTAAACTTGCTGAAGGTGCACTCTATAACATCTTCCAGGTCACTGATGAAGACAATGAACAAAACCAACCCCAGGAATCACACTTGTGGCACTCCACTTGATACCAGCTGGCAACTAGACATCAAGCCATTGGTAGTGTTTTCAATCCTCCCAACCTTAGGTATGCCTGGCCTCACCTCTTCCACCAATGGAACATGCTCCTGGTCCTCCTCCTCTGTTACTAGGGCTCCATTTATATTCTTCAGATGAACTTCTGCGGGTGGATATGAAGATTTCTGCTTGCTGACAGAGGTCACAAGTTTCTAGCTTCCACCTTTCTGAAAGTCTATGTCCTCTCCCTTCTCTAGAGTTGCCTCTGACAGTTTTTCCTCCATAATCCCAGAGGTCTCCACCAGCATCCAACTGATAAACTCCTCATGGCAGAGGATTTTTGGAGCCTCACAACCTCATCCTGTAGTTCTTTTGCCTTTTCTCTCAGAGACATCACCAGGAGGCACCACTCACACAGAAGGCACTCCCCCACCTGGTCATCATGCATTCATTGAGGCAACCAGGCCTCTGGAGGCATGAGTCACACCATGCTTTTCTATGAACAGCTATCCCACTTCCCCATGAGGGGTAAGCCTGTCATGATTCTGTATACTAGTGCCACCGGATTTGCAGGAAAGTCCCAAGGAAACAGGAGGACTGGGTGTGAAACAGTAGCTTCCCAGGGACATAGGGGAAATAGTCATGATCTTTCTTGTCCCCAGTGTCACATGGGAACCAAAGATATAGGTGAAGCTGAAGCTGTACTACAGTTTTCTCAACCTCTTCCAGGGTGGCAGGGTCACAAGCACTAGAGCCTGGATCTGGGGGAGAGCTCCAACAGCAAGGTGACCTAAACACAGTATATGGATCCCAATGCCATGCCATTTATTTTGCAGGTGGTGGTGGGACAAGCACTTGTTCCCCAACAAAATATTGACCCTTCTCGATCTGGGGGAAGCCACACTTGAAGATATAATTTTCCATATCAGGGCCAAGTTTGTGGCACTGGATTTATGACCCATATAACTTTTTCCAGGCTAACTCAAACCCTCATACTGACCACAACCTCTCCATTAGACAATAGGTGAATTTTATTGCTACACAGTGATAGCAGATAAGAATAATGCAAACAATCCTATATTTACCAGTCCTAGAGCTGTTACAGAGTCAAGATACGTATGGCCAGTATGCAAGCTTAATCCTAACGTTCTCTCTTGAATGTCAGATGTCAGCAGCCTGAAAGTCAAAGGCCGAGGCCCACCCCCACAGTGTAGTGGGGGAGACAGGCTGGTGGTATGCTCTCTGTCCGTGGTGGCCTTGGGTTCCCCTCTTGGGGACCGTTGCTGCCCTGAGATCTTTCCCAATGTAGTCTCTCTCTCCTCTTATGACTCTTCATCTCTGGACACCACTGACTGGTCTCCCTGTGGTTGTCATACTATCCATGTTCTGTTCTGTCAGCATATTCCTTTTTTCACAAACCCACCACATGCATACATTCTGATTTGGGCTTTTACCAGTTTATCCTAATTTCATCTGTTAACTAAAACCAGAAATCCCAAAGTCCCTGAAGTTTGGCCCTGTGACCTGCAGCATCACTTACCTCTCTTTGGGTACACTGCTCATCTTATGAAACAGTGTGGTACATGTCTTCAGTTTCCCAGCCTGTGTGTCTGCTCCAGAGGCCTTAAATGAAACATTGTCACAAACAGGGTTTTAGAAATCAATTAACCCTTGCCATCTCCCTGGACCATTATTCTAATGCATATCTACTTTACCTACAAGACAGTTCCCAAAAGCAGACTTCTAAATACCATTTTCTAGCCATCATAGCTAGAGTGGAATCACTCTCTGTCCTCAGAGGTCCTGACAATGATGCAGAGACCACCTGCAAGTCCCCCTAGTCCCAGCATAGGGAGTCACAGAGAAAACCAATACATGTGATGGAGCTCTGCTCTGACATGTGCTAATTAGCATGCATAGGAGCAGATTCGATTAATCGAGTCTGTTGCAAGTCTGCTGGAGAGGGCATATTAGCACACTCCAGCAACCTCTGCATCACATGTATTACGTGTTCCTACATTTCAAAATAGCGGTGGGGGTGCTTTAACTAAAGTTCTTTGAATGAGCTTTAGTTAAACCATCCCCACTGCCATTTTGAAATTCAGAATGCTAAATACATATGATGCTGTCAGTTCTTTAAATAGAATGGCTTTGAGAGCTGCACTAATTAAAGCTCCTCCCACCTTCCTTCCACCCTAGAACACGTGTACAGGTGATCCTTGGACTTATGACACAATTGGTTTCTGAAAACAGCGTCTTAAATCGAATAGTCATAACTCGGAACCAATTTTCCCATAGGAACAATGTTATAAATGGGGGATTGGTTCCTGAATCAAGGCCCAATACCCTATTTTCATCAAAAAATGCCCCAGAATTTTGTACTCAATTAATTATAGATAAGTAATATACCTACATTAATGTATTTATATTGTAAATAGCAATCATATTGATTTGGAAGGACTTCTTTGAGGTGACTTTGCTGGACTTTTGAAGGGCTCTTGGTTGGACTTTTTGAAAGGTTCATAGATTCATAGATTCATAGAAGTAGGGTTGGAAGGTACCTTGTAGATCATCAAGTTTGACCCCCTGCCCTGGGCAGGAGAGAAACCCGGGCTCAAATGACCCCAGACAGGTAGACATCAAGCCTCCTCTTCAAGACCCCCAGGGTAGGAGCCATCACCACTTCCCTTGGAAGTTGGTTCCAGATCCTAGCTACCCTGACTGTGAAGTAGTGCCTTCAAATGTCTAGTCTAAACCTACTCTCTAACAATTTGTGGCTGTTATTCCTTGTTACTCTAGGGAGTGCTAGGGGGAACAGGGTCTCTCCCAAACCCTGCCAGTCCCCCCTAGTGAGTTTATAGATGGCCACCAAGTCCCCCCTCAGCCTTCTCTTGTTAAGGATGAACAGGTTAAGGTCCCGTAGCCTCTCTTCGTAGGGTCTGCCCTACTGTCCCCAGATCATGCGGGTGGCCCTCCTCTGGACCCAGTCAATGCTGTCCAGATCCTTCCTGAAGTGTGGCACCCAGAACTGAACACAGTACTCCAGCTACAGCCTGACCAGTGTTGCATAGAGGGGGAGGATCACCACCTTGGCCCTGCTTGAGATGCATGAGTCCTACTGACCGTGACTTCGCATAGTTGGCCCATGTTCATCTTGGAGTCAATAATGACTCCAAGATCTCTTTCTGCCACTGTGCAGAAGAGTGCCACTGTGCAGAAGAGTGCCACTGTGCACTCTTTCTGCCACTGTGCTCTCAAGAAGGGAGTTTCCCAGCTTATAAGTGTGCTGCCAGGTCCTACTGCCCAAGTCCAGAACCCTGCACTTGTCAGTATTGAAACCCATCCTATTTTCATTAGCCCACACCTGTAACCTGTCCAGGTCCTGCTGTAATCTGTCCTTCCCTAGTAGCATGCCCACCTCACCCCAAATTTTGGTATCATCAGCAAATTTAAACAGGCTGCTTTTTACCCCATCATCCAAGTCACTAACAAAGAAATTGAACAGTGTGGGACCAAGGACCGAAACCTGGGGGGCTCCACTGCCCACTTCCTTCCAGGTTGAAAAAGACCCATCCACCACTATCCTCTGAGTAGAACCCTTCAGCCAATTTGCAGTCCATCTGACTGTGTAGGCATCAATGCCACAGTCACCTTTTTTTTTTTTAATGAGAATGGGGTGGGAGACAGTATCAAAGGCCTTGCTGAAGTCCAGAAAGACTACATCCACCGCAACACCTGCATCCAATGCTTTCATGACCTGATCATAGAAGGCAATCAGGTTGGTCTGACAGAATCTGTCCCTAATGAAACCGTGCTGGTTGCCCTTGAGCATCATCCCTGCTGCTGGCCCATCACAGATGTGCTCCTTAATGATCTTCTCAAAGAATTTCCCCAGGATTGAAGTAAGACTAATGGGCCTATAGTTGCCCGGGTCCTCCCTCTTCCCTTTATTGAAGATGGGGACCACATTGGCTTTCTTCCAGTCATCTGGCACCTGGCCAGAGCACCATGAGTACTCGTAAAGCTATGCCAGGGGCCCTGCAATAACCCCTGCCAATTCCCTCAACACCCTGGGGTGGAGAGCATCTGGACCTGCTGATTTGAACACATCCAGCCCCCCCAGAAGCTCTCTAACCCAGTCCTCCATGACCTTAGGTCTGGCAGTGTTTCTCCTGAGTCTGTCTGGAATCTTGGTCAGGGAGTCCCGGTCCCTGCACAAGAAAATGGAGGCGAAGAATTTGTTAAAGAGGTCTGCTTTCTCCTCTGGTGCAACCACCAGATTGCCAAGCATATCCTGCAGGGGCCTCACATTACCCAGTGCCTTCTTCATTCTCCCTATATATTTAAAAAAGGCTGGTGTCAAGTGCCAAAAAGTTTCTTGGTTGATGTCTTCTCAGGAGTCTTGGCTGCAGGTTTTTCTGGAGTCAGCTTTCTTTAAAAAAAAAATGTCCAAGGAAGTTTGGACAGATGTTCTCCTCTTTTACTTGTGCATTTCACTGTAGCAGCTGTACATGCTGGATATGCCTGTGTTCACTGATGCACTGTGTTCAATGTTGGAGTCATGTTCCTCAAACCGGAACATGGCAGCTTCCAAATATTGAAATGCTTCAGCCAACACTCTTGTTGTCAAGACTTTATAAGGAGGAGTCTCTTCAACAGTGGGTTCATCTGCTTCTTGCTCTGCCACTTTTTGTTGTTCCAATTCAATGAGGTCTTCATTAGTTAATTCTTAAGAATGTGATGCCAGCAACTCATCAACATCCTCTTGTGCAAAATCTAAGTTAAGATCTTTGCCCATTCCAGCAACATTTTTGGTCACCTCTTCAACAGTGTCTGTAAATCCTTGGAAGTCAGAGACAAACTCAGGGTACAATTCTTTTCAAACAACATTCAAATTTGATTATTTTGACTTCATTCCATGCCACACCAATGATCTAAACTGCATAGTAAATGTTGAAGTCCTTCCAAAATTCCTTCAGAGTTGGTCCACCTTCTTTCTCAATTGCCATGATGGCCTAGGCAAATGTGCACCTAAGATAGTAGGCCTCGAAGGATGCAATTAGCCCCTGGTCCACGGGTTGCAACAATGAGGTGTTGCAGGGAAGAAATACCACTTTGATGTCAGGGTGCATGTCATCAAGGATGGTTGGATGACCAGGAGCATTGTTGAGGATTAACAATGCTTTAAATGCAATATTGTTTTTGCTGTAATAATCCCTGACACTTGGCACAAAACCAATGCTCAAAAAATGTTCTTATTGACCCACAGCTTAGGACTGGGTTTCCATATCATTGGAAGAAATGTCTTGCAATATCCCTTGAAAGCTCTGGGGTTTTCCAAATGGTACACAAGTACAGTTTTAAGTTTAAAGTCACCTGCAGCATTGGCACTGAACAAGAGTGAGCCTATCTTTAGAAGCTTTGTACCCTTGAATGGGTTTTCCCTTTTTGGCAATATAGGTTCTTGATGGCATTTTTTTTCCAAAAGAGCCCAGTTTCATCAACACTAAAAACTTGCTGAGCACAATACCCACCCTTTTCAATGATTTTAGCCAATGTCTCAGGCAGAGCATGAGCTGCCTCTTCATAAGCACTGGCAGCTTCACCTGAGACCTTGATGTTATGCAAATTGGCCCTGACTTTAAAATGCATCAACCACCCCCTTCTTGCATTAAAAGGGTCAGTATTAGAACTCTCCCCCTGTTGTTTCTTTAGATCATCACAAAAACTCGTAACCTTTTCCTGAATTATGCCTAAACTCACAAGACCACATCATTGATTTTGATCTACCAGTCAAATGATTAACAGTTTCTCAACCTGAGCAGTAAGTCTAACACTCTGCTTAACTATAACAGTTGATTGCATAGGAGACAAGCCCTTAACATGTTCCTGAATTCTTACCTTGTCTTTGAATATCCTCACAATAGCTGTTCAGGGGATGTCCAAAGCTCTACCAATTTCAGTTGGCATCTCACCTTTTTTGGATCTCTTAATTATTTCCACTTTTGTGTCCATAGTAACTGTGCCTCGTTTCTTAGAAACATCACATGCACTAGATTTATGCTTTTCTGCTATCATTATGAGCAAAGAAACACTACATTTTAAGAAAAAGTTTGGAAACAAAAAAAATTCACCATGTAAAAATGGTGTTGGAACAGCAACTGAGTATCTCAAGCCAGGCAGATGGACATGCAGGGAGATGAGCGGCACAGCAAATTTGCTCACTGGTGTGGTGTAGCATCAGATCGAGCATCGTAAAGTCAAAACCAACATTGGAAAGTCAAAACAGGGAGTCAATTTATAAACACTGTAAGTGCCATCTGCCGTAACTTGAACTGCCCAGAGTGCCCACTCCCACTCCTGGTCCCAGCATGGGGACTAAAACAGTACCCACCTCTGGTAAAAAACCTGGCAATGATTTTGATACAGTCCCAAGGCAGAGCCTGCTAGACAGGATGGTAGGATAAACCCTTTATCACACAGACACGAGAAATACCCAGGTCCTGAGGAAGCTCCACATCACCCAGGGCAGTGACCGAGAACGGAATACATCCATAGATAGAAAGGTGAGACAGTATCAGAACTTTGGCCATCACTTCCCATAGCCCACTGTCAATATTATCACTTGAAGGTGTTTCTGGGTCCCCTCCCCTTTCCCTTCCTGTGGGGTGAATTGTCACTACTGAGTATCTTCCTGATTAGAATCTCCAGTCAGCACATCCTGTTGAAAACTCCCAAAGGGGAGTTCTTGGTGCCTGGCTGGAAGGAGGGTGGGGGATGGTATTATGCCTCCACCCTGGCTAGACAAAGTACATTGCCCAGGGAGCTAATTGTTTGACTCACCACTCCAAACTGGTCACTCCCTTCCTCACTCCCTTCCTTTCTTCCAGTGCAGAAAAGAGACACCTACATTATGAATTTGGGGCTAGGGACAGAAGTTATACATACACAAGTATAAGTGATCAGAAACTGGTTTAAACCTTTAAAAGAACATATGTTCAGTGCACATAAACCAGTTTCAAAATGGCTGAAACTCATTTAAATGGCTGAAACTCATTCAACCTTGTTGAATGTAGTATGAGACTTAACTGATTTGGGCCAAACTGGTTTATAGAACTTCTGTCCCAGACCCCTTCTTGGTTTAAGTTAAATCAGAGTCCCCCAGCATCCCACATGCTTTGCAGCCCTGGGCTGGGCTGTGTGCTCCAGAGAGCAAGGCTGGCCCTGCCTCTCTACTCTATAGCTGGAGTACACTGCTCTAGCTGGCTGAGAAAGAGGTGGCAACTACAGGCACAGCAGTGTTTGCCTGGCTTCCCCCTGCCCCAACCCACCCTTGCTGCTCCCTGCACAAGCAGGGATCACCCCCCACCCCCACTCTCCCAAAGCACAGACCCCAGCCACACAGACCCTAGCCAGCATCTGGTCATGGTCATGACACCCCCATGCTAGCTAAAGCTGAGAGGTGTCTGTGTGTGCGTCTCCAATTTCACTGGAACAAAGGCAGATAAAACAGTGTCCACCTAAGGCTTTCTACAGCTAATCAACAGGTCAGCTGGTAATGTCCCTCTGTTCCTTCCTTGGAAACAGCTGATTAAGATCTTCAACTAATGATAGAGGCTTTTTTTTTATTCTTGATGGGCTGATAAACTTTGCTGGCTTGCTAGAAGTTCACTGAAGATAGTATGAAGAATCAGGGAGATAGAGATTGAAAGCTCAGTATCATCAAGAGATACGTGTTTTGCCTCATAGTGCTAGTTGGAGGCTGGGGTCTGGCAACACTCCTGCCCCTTGAGCAGTGAGCCAGGAAAAGCTTGGGACTGTGCAGGCAGGATGGGGGTTTACACCCCTCCCTAATCAGAGCATCCTGCCAGAGCCTGGCCATGCCCCTCTCTCCTCACAGTTTAGCAGTATGGAATGGAAGGAGGGGCTCACTCTAGCACCCTCCAGCTTCTAGCCTGAGCCACTAAAGGAATGGGGGAGAGGGGAGTAGTGGAAGACCCTGGCATTCTGGGCATTGCCTGCCCAGAGGGCAAAGATGTGAGTGAAGTAGCCACAATGGACAACACCACCCTGAAGCATAATAGAGAAGAAACTATTGCGGTTGAACTCCATCGTGCCTTGGGGTGCACGAAGGATGGGGATGAGAGTATCTTGAACAGATGCCACACAGATGGGGAAGCCCATCCAAAGGAAATTGACAATAACCTCCTGCATGGTGATGAGGCAGATGAAGTGATTCACCAGCATGTCCTGGATGATGTTGTATACTTCCCAGACTGCTGACCCTGCCAGACTGCTGACTTGCCTGTGCTGAACTAGTTGGTGATAAAGTGGAGGCTGTCAGGGTGGGTGAGTTTTCATGTGGCAATTGTAACTCACTTCTCCAGATTCAGGGATCAGCTTATGCTGACATCCTTCCACTTGATGTGGTGGGGGCAGATGGGTGACAATGTTCATGAAGGTGACCTGGCACATGAAGAAGTTCTGCGGTCACTGCTTGACAACCCAGGTATGCAGGTTGATGAACTCCCACCAGTCACTGTTGGTCTCATGGGCTACAAACCACTGCTTGATGGTCTAGAAGTGGTGCCACATCACCCTGGAGTCAGTGGTGTCCAGGAGGCCCTTGGCTTTATCAGCCAAGTGGAAGTAGTTAGCCAGTGCCATGGTACTTGGTGGTCATTGGGTTCAGTAATTGGCCTTGTGTGAGATTCAAGGCTCCTGGGTCCTATACAGGAAGGTGCATGCTAGTGTGAACATCTTCCAGGTCACCTGCAGACAAGCACATGTAATGTCTGGGCCTGATCCTATAAGGAGCAAATCTGCTCCCAAGAGAATGCACGTGTAGACACTAGGGCTATGCGAAGCTTTGGTTCCTGATTTGATTCAGCATTATTTGGTGGCCAAATCTCTGAATCTGAATTGAATCAGGAGACCCTTTAATCTCTCTGAATCAAATCATAACCCTCTGAATTTATTCAGAGAGATTCAGAAAGATTCACTGATTCAGACATAGACACGGCTTTAAATGTGTTTTTCCTACATACCTCAAGGTACCAGGTAGCTCGTGCACACTGCATTGGTGGGGTGGGTGGAGCATCCCAAAGGAGCACAGGGGGCTCTCCAGCATGCTTGGCAGCAGACCCAAAAGTGGACCAGAAGCACTTCCAGCCAACTTCTGAGTGTACTGGAGAGCATGCTGCCCCCCCCCCCCATCCCCCCTCGGGATCAGTGACTGGTGCCTCCTGAGTCTTGGAGGGCACCCAGGGTCCCCCTGTAGCTGATCGCCAAGTTGGGGGGGGGGGGGGGGCCCCCCCCCGAGGGACACCGGCC
>NW_005842438.1:706925-714353 GCF_000455745.1 Alligator sinensis | reverse complement strand
AGAGGGTCCCCCCCCCCCCCCCCCATGCTCCTGGGAGATGCTCCATCTGCCCCAGCATCGCAGTGTTCATGAGGCACGCCTGGTACCTTGAGGTACATAGAAAAAACATTTAAACCTGTGTCTATGGCCGAATCGTCAATTCTCCAAATCAGCATCGAATCTTCAGATTCAGATTTGGCCGAATTGAATCAGGGCAATGAATGTGAATCAAGTAATCGAATCACTCTCCCCAATTTGGGCCAAATCCAAATCAAATACAGCCCATTTTGCACACCCCTAGTAGATACCTTCCCAGGGCTAGCTTACTACACAGTAAATTACTGTGTAGTCAAACTAAATAGCCTTAATTTTATGTGTATCTGTGCCCCATAGAGTAGGAATAGATGGTTGGCATAGATCCTCATCCTTTATCTGTCCTAAGGTGCCATGAAGTTCATAAACTGCAAGATCATCTTCTCTATTGTGCTGCAAAGCATTATCAACCAACGTGGCTGCTTCATCCACATGTTCACCAGCTGGATATTCCTATGATGCCAGGGTCTTCCACAAATCCACCCTTTTGCAGATGATGGGTGGCCAGAGTAACTGATATGCTTGAATTTAGCAAGACAGGGGACATGTTCTGGGACTCATCTGGAAGCCTCTGCCAAAGTGAAAAGGGAACAGTCACCATGACTATCAATGCCTCAGGGACTCACGGTCCCCTATTGTGGTCAGCCTGTCAGAACTATGCTGAGCACTCAGATGTATTCTGTAATCTCTGGCAGCCCAGTGCCAAGGGGTCCACTGTCTGCAGGCTGTTGCCAGCATAGGCTGTTTGTGTGCCTTCTTCCATAAACATCAAAACCTTGAACACTAATCTACTGATAGGGATTTAGTCTGTTCTACCTAGACTGCACCACTTAGAATAGTTCAGCTCTTGTATGCACCTTCAGTTAGCTTCTTATTAGGACAACCATGCTGATTATTAGGAGAGCCAAGATGCTACAACTACAGCTAGTATTCAAGTCATTGGCACCCTAACCCAGTTCACTGCTTCAACTTTTTTTTTATCCTCCAGTTTCCAGGCTAACTTCTGATTCTTCAGGGTTGTTTTTTTTCCGAAACTCTAACATTTTTCCAAACCCTCTCACATAAAGAAAGAGATCACTGAAGGGCTCATTCCCTCCCTACATTCCAAATTTATGCCTAATCCTAATTCTCCCCTCTCTTTCTTTCCCTTCAGAAAGAGTGAATTTATTTTCATGTCCTGTTTTCCAGTACACTGTTGTAATTCAGTTCTTATCTTCTCCAGCTGCATGGGTGACTGATGCCTCTTCTACCAGTCAGTGTCTGGGGGGTCCCCCCACCGCAACCGATCTCACTCACCAAAAGTGGCCACACTGCTTCTGAAAGTCCTACAGCCACTTCCAGAAGCGGCACAGCTGCTTTTGCTGCCAGCCCCACTCCCCAACTGGTGCTCAAAGAGGGGGCACTGGTGCTTCTACCTGCCCCCCTGCCTGCCAGTTAAACAGGGAGTGCGGCTTGACAGGGGGCACGCTGGTGCTCTCAGGGGGTGCACGTGCACCCCCATGCACCACCTACACATCGCCACTGACCAGCTGAGTATGGATTCTATCAATGGTTCACCCATAACTCCCCTTTTAAATAGTTAGCACCCAATTATAATATAAAGTAGAATGTTTTAATTTGAATACAATATATCTTTTATGCAAATTACTACACAGGGAACAACCACTGAAAATAAGGAAACACATTTTTTTAAAACTTAAAGAACTGTCAGTCAAACATTTTATCATCTTAATAAAATGTACCAGGAAAAAAAAATCAACTTAATTAGCTACTTCTGTAATGAGCTATTACAGAATTCTAAGGATATACTAACAGTAACTCAGTGCACAGATTGTATTTCATTGATTTGATAAATTTAAAAATATACATTTATGTAGTTTATAGTTAGGTGATTTGAATGTCATGGAAAGATTAGGGAAGAAATCAAAATTTGAAACAAACTTTAAATGTATTTTGAATGACAGACAATTAAAATCCTAAATATACTATTCTTTCTGATGCACTTTGGAAATCATGGAAATGTTCTTTCCTCCCAACTTCTTTGACTGGAAGAACTTCTTTATGTATTTTTCTTACCATCCTTCCTCATCTCTTCTATATTTATTTATTTTTACTCTGCTCAGGGCCTCTAGACACTACCATGGCACACAAAAACCCCCCCATTACATCAAAAGGTTGAATTATGCAAATGCAACATTTAAAAGATAAAATGCCTCATGATGGAGTTTACAAACAATATTTTAAATTTACATAGTATCTTTCATCCCCAAATGGTTTAATAACTATATACATAAACAACCACAAAATGCAGTTTAATCTGGATAAGAGAGTAGTAATGTGGCTGTATATAGTGATGATAAACTGGAAAAAAAAAACCCTGTGAAACAGGCAAAAGAACTCTGCTAAGGATACAAGGTAACCCTCACATCTGTCTTTTCCCACAGCAGTGGTTGCTATGTAGTATTCAGCTAGAAATGTGCTTCATTATATTTAGTACCTACAAAGAAAAAAATGTTTCAAAGCATCACAGATTCATAGAAATATATGGAACCTGAGGAGATCATCTAATCCACTCCTGCAATCAAGGCAGGATTATCCTTCTTTAAATCATCCTAGACAAATTTTGCGTAACCTGCACTTAAAAAATTCCAATGATAGGGACTCTACAATTCTCTGGGTAACAGAAATAATGGATTGGTTCCTTCACCTTTAAACTCTGTTGAACGGTCAGAATGATCTATTTATCAGTCACTAACTAAATAAATTGAAACTGAAATTCTGGATTCTTTTAATTTCTGAAGAACACCAATTATAGGGTAAAACAGCTAATGTTATCAGAATATCATAATCAATTCATCTTATTACTATTGTAACAGTATCTAAAAGCCCCTGGCATGGATTCACATAAGTCACATCAAGCAGTATAAATTGAACAGTATTTGATTTATCTTATTTCGCAAGATAAAGTGTTCAGTCATCCTTGCTAGCTCCTGACCTCTGGCTACAAGAAACCTAAGGGCCACATCACATATTACAGTTAGGATGTGTTAACTGTACCTAAAATATGAGCATCTGTACAAGTAGTAAAACGCACACTAAATGTAATTGTATTTTAGCAAAGTTATGACTATTGGTGAGAGAAGTATCTCCAGGTCATATTAAGTAACATGTGTTCAACTGTCGTCAGACCTCTCTGCAGAGATAATATGAGCAATCTGTAGTCCCCTGTGGGGTTTATTTAAGTAATGACAATAGCAAGCAGTGGAGATGATCGTCATAGCCTCCTATCCCCATCTGGCCTTTACAATCAGCTTGTGCTGATGGTGGATCATGACACTAAAGCCTGCCTGGGGCCTGATCCTGCTTTTTCTACTCGCCAAAGAGGCTCTGGTGCTGGGACTGGGACCAACAATAAATGAGCTGTTCGTGTTAGGGATTGTAGTAAACAGTACCATTAGACTGCTCAGAACATGCCCTAACTTTAATACCACACAATTTTAAGACATACTAAGTGCCCCACGAAACAAATCTTCAAGTGTTCAAAATTTAACACTGAGTTCACTCACAATGATGGAGCATGGCCAGATACTTAAAAAAAGATTAAGATAATTTTCAAAGAAAATTCTTGAGGTATGTCTTCAAAGTGTCCTTGTATCATTTGCTCTGGCCACCACAAGATCTCAGACCACAGCTAAACTGAGAGTAGAGCACTTGTTTTGGGAATCAAGAGTCCGATATCTACACACAATGTCCGGTGCAGTAAAGTGTGCAGTTGTGGACTGCCAACTTAATGTTGGTAACATTAGCTTCAACAAGGATGCTGACATTTGTACAGAAATCTTCCCATTCAATGTGGAGGATTTTCAAGAGGCATCACTGAAGGTACTTCTCCAGGTTCTTGAGATGACAACAGTAGGTCACTCACATTTCACATCCATAGGGGAGGGTGAAGATGATGACTGTCTTGTAGACATGAATTTCGATGTCTTTACAGAGATCATGATGAATAAAAATACACTGAAGCAATTTCCCAAAGAAGATACTTGTATATTGGACTCTATGCTGGATCTCTGCATCAATGTTCATTCTCTGCGAAAGGTGGCTGCCAAGGTAGAGGAAGTGCACCAGGGACTTTCCTTTGATAGTAATTGGAAAGAGGGGAGGCAGGAGTTACATTTATGGCCCAGGGCAGGCTGATAGAGCACTTTTGTCTTCTCAATGCTGAGACAGAGACCCAAAGTTTGGTAGACTTCTCCAAAGAGATCCAGCATTATCTAGAGGTTTTCCTCAGTGTACTCAAGGATGGCATAATTGTCAGCATACTGAACATCAAGGATGGTAATTTTGAGCACTTTGTTTTTTGAGCAAAAACATCCCAGATTGAAGACCCTTCCATCTGTTCAGTATTCAGTGTCATTTCTGGAAGGGAGGCCATAGACACAGCTTTAAATGTTTTTTCTACGTACCTTAAGGTACCAGGCATGGCTCATGAATGGTGTGATGCTGGGGCAGACGAGAACCAGGATGACTGCCAAAAAAATAGAGAACAGAGTTGAGGCATGATGCATCCTTGCTTGACCCCAGTTCAAATGAGAAATGGATCTGTCCAAACTGCTACAAAGAAGACTTTTTGTAGAATACTCCTTATAGCATGGTGAGTAGTAAACAAGGCACAGTATCTTCTGTAAAAATACCTATTCTTCTAAGCATTAATATACCAAGACTGAAAAAATTTTCTCGTATTGCTTTCCAATGCAGATCTTGCTTAAAAATTATAACAGAAATACTCCTGGGACTAATTAAGACACTAAATACTGGCTTGGTAACACCAGGGAATGCCCCATGTATTCCCCTTCATGTCAGTCACACAAGTAGATTTTGGTTCCAGCTTACTTCTGCATCAAATGCTTTTATCTTTGTCAGTGTGGGTGCCAAATTATGTACCAGCTACTTTCTGAAGAATTCCTAGCTGAGAATTCTTAAAACGTTGCTTATAAAAGAGATTATAGGAGAGGTTATGGCAGGGTTTATAGCAAGAGCAAGGGAATAGACTTCAGAGATCCAATCCAGTCCTGTTTTTCTATGTTTCTCTCTGTCAGCTCAAAAGGATTAGCTTTCACAGTGTTACCAATAAACAATTAATTTTCTAAGGTATGATTCTTACCAGTTCAAATTCCTTCATATGAAAAGAGTAACTATCTATTGGTAGGGCAGTGGACATTAAATGGTCTGATATAGCAAAGCAGAATAAACACAACTGTAATCAAAGGTGCTATGCATATAACAGTTTTGAAAATCAGGTCCTACAACACTGGACCAAAGTGAGGGGGGAAATTCAGCGCTGACAGGTAAGGTTGACAGGGTTGACATAAACCTTTAGTGAAAAGGCATTTTTTTTCTTTAAAGTGTTTGATTTAGTGATCCACTTAGCACATCTTTGGGTTTTTTGTTTTTTAATTGCAACACAATAATAGGAAATATGTTTCTGTGTGTGTGTATGATCAACCTGTCAACTTTGATGTCTGTTACAAGCAAAATGGAATAAAGAAGAACAGAAGAAAAGGAAGGAGAGAAGAAGGAAAAACAGAAATGTGTAAGTAGTAATAATTTTGTTGCCAAAACACTTTAGAAATTTAGGAGGAGAATGGGAATTGGGATGCCGTCTCTAGAAAGTTTGGGCTTGCCAAGTCAATATGAACACATGATATGTTGTTTCAGAGCTTTTGTTTCTGGATTTTTGCTTGTTCTTTGTATTTTTGTTTTAAAATCCTGTTCTGCAGGAAAACCTGAAATATTTAGATTTTTCCTGATACAAAATTATTTTTATTTAATTCAACAGAACGGGTACCCAGATCATGACCAGCTTTCATTCATAGATTCATAGATTGTTAGGCACTGGAAGGGACCTTGTAGATCATCAGGTCCAGTCCCCCTGCACGAGTCAGGAAAAGACAAATGGGCTCAAGTGACCCCAGTGAGGTGACTGTCCAGTCTTTTTTTGAAGATTTCCAGGGTAGGTGACTGCACTGCCACTAGAGGGAGCTTATTCTACAGTCTGGACATCCTGACTATGAAGGAGTTTTTCCTGGAACTGAGCCTGAAGTGACCTTCCAGGAGTTTTTATCCATTGCTCCTGCTGTTGCCCAGGGCTGCTCTGGTGAACAGCTGTTCACCAAGGTCTTGATTTATTCCCCTGATGTAGCGGTAAGCTGCTACCAAGTCCTCCCTCAGCATTCTCTTCTGTAGGTTGAAGAAGCCCAGATCTCTCAGCCTCTCTTCGTATGGCTTGTCTTGCAAGTCCCTTATCACATGGGTGGCTCTTCTCTGGATCCTCTCAAGTTTTTCCACATCCTTGTTGAAGTGCGGTGCCCAGAACTGGACACAGTGCACCAGCTGCGGTCTCACCAGTGTGGAGTACAGTGGGAGTATCACTTCTTTCGTTTTGCATGAGATGCAATGGTTAATGCATGCCAGCATGTTGTTTGCCCTGCTGGCCCCAGCATTGCACTGCTGGATCATGTTCATGTGATGGTCGATCACTACCCCTACATCCCTTTCGGCTGTGGTGCAAATCAAATTGTTGCCACCAAGCCTGTAGGTATGTTGGGGATTGTTTGCTCCCAGATGGAGCACCTTACACTTCTGAGTGTTGAAGTTCATCTGGTTCCGGTCTGCCCATCTCTCCACCCTGTCCAGGTCTGCCTGCATCTGCAATCTATCTTCTGGCATGACCACGCTCCCTCATAACTTGTTGCTGTCCACAAACTTGGCCAGCAAGCTTTTCACCCCCACATCCAAATAATTGATAAAGGTGTTGAAAAGCACTGATCCAAGAACAGAGCCTTGAGGGACACCACTACCCACTTCTTGCCGGGATGACACAGAACTCTCTGGGTCCTACCATGAAGCCAGTTTTCTACCCACTGAACTGTTGAGCAGTTAAGCCCACAACCTTCCAATTTTTCCACAAGGATATTGTGGGATACTAGATCAAAATCCTTTTGGAAGTCTAGGCATATAATGCTAACCTTCTCTCCCATGTCCAGGTGGTGAGAGACCTGTTTGTAGAAGGAGATGAGATTGGTAAGACAAGACCTACCCACAACAAAGTCATGCTGGCTATCATTCAGAATCTTACCTTCAATGAGCATATCACACAGAGATTCTTTAATGAATTTTTCCAGGATTTTCCTGGAAAGGAGGTTAGGCTGATTGGCCTATAGTTGCCTGGGTCCTTTCTCTTCTCTTTCTTGAAGATAGGTACAATGTTGTCCCTCTTCCAATCCTCAGAGAGATCCACTGTGTACCACAATTTCTGAAAGCATTTTTCCAGGTGTTCCTCAATGACCTCAGCCA
>NW_005842438.1:693017-706915 GCF_000455745.1 Alligator sinensis | reverse complement strand
CTGCTGAATTATAAATGTCTAGCTTTTCTAGTTGGTTTTGCACCAGCTCAGCATCCACAGTGGGAAGGCTGTCATTCCCCCTGTGATCTTTATCTCACTTGTCTTTCCCCTTGGTCTGGTGAAATACTGAAGAAAAGTGGGCATTCAGGAGCTCAGCTTTTTTCTGAGTGTTCATTACCAGCTGTCCCAAAGTGTTAAGCAGGGGCCCCACACTTCCATTTGTTTTCCTTCTTCTCCCTACATATCTAAAAATGACTTCTTATTGTCCTTGACTCCTTTGGCTAACTTAAACTCAGTCACTGCCTTAGCTTTCCTAATCATTCCCCTTCAAGTACGGACCAGTGTTGTATAGTCCTCTTTGGAGACTGTCCCTAGCTTCCAATGTGTGTAGCCCTGTCTTTTTTTATTTTTCAAGAGGACTGCAATGTCCCTATTGAGCCAGGAGGGCTTTCTAGCCCTTCTGCTACCTTTCCTCTTCATAGGAATGATTTTCTTTTGTGCTTTGAGGATCATTTCCTTGAGGAACGACCATGCTTTGTGCACCCCATTCACCTTCTGTCCTTGGTCCTGCATTGCCTCCCCTACTAATGCCCTTAGTCTATTGAAGTCAGCATTTTTTAAGTCCAGGACTTCAATCCTGCTAGTTGATTTGTCAACCTTGTGGCGGACAATGAACCTGATGAGCTCATGGTCACTGTCACGCAGGCTACCATCCATGTGCACCCACAATGTTCACCATTCTTAGGCATTTTGCTCTGGCTGTTTAAGATCACAAGCTTATTTAAACATATTAGCAGGAGGATTTGGAATAGATAGAGGTTTTGATTATATGTATATTAAACAGTAACCATTTGGTAATTATAAGCAAAAAAAAAATCACTAAAGTTATTATTTGTCCATGGATTTATTATATTTTATTCTGTTTGAGTCTTTTATGACTTTTCTATAGTCTCCTCTACTGTTTGTTCATTTAATAAAGTCTTAGAAAGGTAGATGACCAATTTCCTCACCTGAGAGAATACAGAATTGGATTAACTACATACAGAAAATGCATCCAATCTTCAAAGTTGCTTGCATTATAAATTATGTATTAGAACAATGCATATATATCTGCTATGGATTTAATATTTATGTGTTGTTGTTATGTAAAGGACAGCATCTGCTAGCTAGAGTCTATACTTTATATTCTTTAAGATAATCTTTTTTTTCTATCCCATCACAAAAAGAGTATTATTATAAAATAAGAAGTTGTATTCAAACAGCCTAACTATAGAAATAATTATGCAAAATTTCTTCATATCTTAAAATATTTTTTTCCAAATAAATACACATTCTTTTTAAACTGGAATACTTTATGATCTGAAGTTATAATTTTTTGCTTTTTTTTGGCTTTGAAGAAATATCTAAACAACCCCCCACCATTAGACTCACTATACATAGAGATTGATATTGGCTGACAATTGTCACCGGTTTGCTGGAATAATTAAGATATTTCTCCAGCTAGAGCCAATTAGCTACAACTACAAGAACATAACGGTTCCATTTAGGTCTTTTTTTTTTTTAATTTGTGCACACTATTTGGTTAATATTGGTCAGAGAGGAAAGTTGATACCATATCAAGTCCTATATTGAGTTTATTGCTTTTATTTTGCTTTTTCTTCACACAGCAGAATATGAACAGCTCTATAACACAAGGAACAGCTTTTTTTGGAGATACAGGCTAGACCTAGGTGAAAATTTTTTTAGTAAAAATTTTTAGTAAAATGCTGCCTTGCCAAAACCAAAGTATTTTCTGAAACTAAACTTGAACTAAAATTATGTTGCAAAGGTTTCTCTGATTGCTGAGATCATATAGAAGCCATGCTCTCAGTAAAGAATACACCTTAGAACAGCTAAAGGATTTTTTTTCTTTGACTAATCCTAATTTAGGCTCTATCAGCTATACCCCAAAGCATGTCTGTGTATAGGCATGTAGGGCCAGATTCATAAAGTATTTGGGTGGCTGGCTAACATCCCATTTAAACTAGAGTAATCCATCACTCAAATTTACCTTATAGTACAGTGAATTACAGTGTTAATATGTAACCATTTACAACTAACATTACAATAATATGTTAAAGGAGACAACAGAAGAGAATGAGTTTGAAAAGGGATAAATTAGCTTTTCTGGAACTAGATTAGTATCTAGCCAAGAAGAAATGTATTTAAAATAGTTCTGCATGACACATTTTTTGTGTGTAGATATATCTGAAAATAGTGGTATTTTTGGGTGGTATATTAATATTGTGGGTGTCAGCCAAATCAGATGTGACAAAAGGCAAGATATATATATCTGTTTAATTACTGTTTAATATATTCATGGAAGATGATTGGGAAAATAAGCAAGGTATTAGCTTACTATTCCAAATATTCAGATTTTTAATGTTCTCAAATCATTCTTAAACCTAAGCCCCGATAGCAACATTATTTCTATGTGGGTGCCTAAACCTCCAATGAAATAATGTTGCTGTGGGGGCTTAGATTTCAGAATGATTTGAAAACATTAAAAATCTGAATATTTGGAATAGTAGGCTAATACCTTGCTTATTTTCCCAATCATCTTCCATGAATATATTAAACAGTAATTTTAAAGCTTCAGGCAAAAAGTACAGGAAAGCTACTCTTTTGTTTAAATATGAGTTAAAATACCTGGTGAATGTAGCTCTTAGTTTAATCCTGACACCTATAACATTAATATAACAACACACAAAATTGCCACTATTTTGGGATTCATCTACATGAAAAATCATGTGAGACAAAATTGTTTTAAACACATTATTTCCTGAGAAAGTGTTAACCTAATTTCTACCCAGGAAATATCTGCCTTGATAAACACATGCTGCTCTAGCATCTTCTCCTGCAACTCCAACTGCAAATGGTTATGTGTTCAGTTGCACTGTGATTCATTGCTTTGCACCACAGGATAGATTTTAGTGATGGATTAAATAGTGTCCCACTTCACAATGCATCCTGGTAGGTTAATTTAGGCTTGTTCTGGAACACTGGCTTTTCTCCCTATGTGATTAACAAAAGATGTCATGACAATGAAGAAAATAGCAAAGTAAAGGAAACATTTTTATTTTTATTACTCTCTCTCCTTTGACTTCCATGATCAAACAACAGTGCTTGTGAAAGATGAATGCTATAATAAGTTAAAGTTAACTCTGTTTTTTACACACATAAGTTATGTACATAGTTCTCAGTGTTGAAGCCATATCTTTGTTTTTTGCTGATCCTGTTACAACCCCAGAAGCACAGTACAACCTTTGTAACCAGAAGGCTCATTTGTTGTAATTCATTTCTCATAGGACTTCTATGTTGCTTGCAGCTTGCTCAGGATGCAGTCATCATTGGTTTGAGCTATCTTATTGGCATTGTGCTTGCCCTGCATTCTTTGCACTGCTACCTACAAAGTGATGGATTGATTTTAAAGTGCCACAGGCAGTTTTTAAATCCCTTTATGGTATTTGCCTTAGCTACATCTGAACCTTGCTTCCTGAGACTTGTGCTGATGGCTATCAGTATTCACACCAATGCCATTTAGGGTTTTCTACAGTGCACCTGAAATGAACAAGAGATCACACTTTTGCTACATTGGGTAATGTGACATGGAGCTCACTGTCTGCTGAAATCCATTTTATTTTTCTCCTACCTTCTTTAATAAAAGGACATACAATTTTCTTTTTTTCTTTTGTTTTTTTTTTCCTTTCCATTTGACTGCCAGGCATAATTCATTTTCCTAAGGCTTATCCAACCAAACCATTAGGACATGTCCAGACAAGTGCATACGTGTGCTTTGTGGTGCCTCAAAGCTGTTTGAGGCACTGCAAACCTCACGTGGTATACAACAAGTGTTTGCAATAATGCCAATTTGCAAATTGCCGAAATTTGACACCAGGTGATCCCAGTGTCAAAAAAGCCACAGAAAAAAAGAATGCCATGGTGCATGTAGCAGCAGCATGCGCTGCCAAAACCAAAGCCTGGAGATCCAGAGCCATGCTCTTGCTGCCAGCCAGGCTCCTTTCTGCTGGATCGGTGACACTGCCGCCCTGGAAGGCCACCAGGACCCAAGGTAAGGGTGCTGGCCCCAGCATCCCTTACCCCACCAGAGACAAGTAGCCCTGCACTAAACCCCACAAGCAGGGAGATGCATAGTAGCAAAAAGCAGCAGCACTAATTTGTGCTGCTGCTATTTTTTTTTTTTTTTCTGCAGCAAACACATGCCCCTGCATGTGGGGACATGCCCTTTTGATCAAACCAGAGCTTCTGGGTTACTTGTTGTGAACCTTGTTAAGTTGTTGAGAAAATGCCTTTTGTCGTTGCACTTCCCATTCTTTATGCTGTCTATATACCCATCTGCCCATATATCATGAGTTCCTTAGGGCAAGGACCCACATCTTCTATGTTTCTAAAGCACCTACCATACAGTGAACGCCTTTGCAAACAAGCAAAGAAAGAAAAATATTATTTTAGAAGACATGTGGGTGGTTACACTTTTATTACCTCTCCTTTATTTTTTAGTTTATTTTAAGGAGGTTGGCTTGTTGTTATAGCTTTATTTCACTGTGAGTACGTCTACACATTCATTAATGCACAGTTGTTACTGCACATTTAATTTAGTACTTAATGAAGAACTATCTAACTGCGCAGTAACTACAGTTTCTGTTCAGTAGTGCCAGTGCATGGCTTTTTAGTGATGTGTATTGTGCAGTAGCTTAATACTACTGTAGAGTAGCATATTAGCAGACGTTTTGCCTGATACTACTGAACAGTGTTATTAGGTTGCTCCGCATTAAGTGTCTTGTGTAGACGTGCTCTGTGGGGTTTTTCCCCTTGCCAAATCTGAGTTCCTCTGATTAATCATTATTATTATAGGTATACTGAATTATCTTCATGTTATGATTTCCATGCTGATTATATTGCTGCAGTCCAATATGCATTGGGGAGCATCTTAAATCTGATACAGAAGCTAGTACAGTTTAAGCAGATTTGTTACAGCATTCATCTTAGGATCACATTAGGTTCATGTTTTTTGGACCTGCACTGGATTTCTGTTTAATATTGGATGGCTTGTAAGTGAGTTGTTTTGTCCTCCTTCTACATCCTAAACAGCTGGAGACTGACTCACTGAAATCATCCAGTGTGTTTAAGCCGACAGCCAGTTGTATATATGAGAGAGAGTGCTGCTGGAAGAGTTCTCCATGAGGGCCAATTGCTTTAGAACTCTCTCCCCTCCACTTTATCCACCTTCTTTGTATGCCGCAAGCCCTTCTCTGTTCTTTGTAGGTATGATGGACCAGCAGGACTCTCCTGGGATGCTACAAAGACCTTTATATCCATTTTCAACTGTTGGGTTATTTTTTATTAATATTGAAAGAAGTAAGTGTATTAGAATAGTTTATTTTACTTGTATTTTTAGAAGTTGTTAAGCAGCCTCTATATCTTCCTTTTCTCAAATGAGTATATTAAGAGAAAACTAACTTCAAATAAATTAAATACCTTAATTATACCTATTAGTTATCCCCTTTATTTTATATACAGGGACATTGAGATCAGTTTACAAAACACTACTCCATAAAATATTTGCCTATCTGCTCTATACATTACAACAGGTTTCATAAATCTAAATTCCTGGCAGCTTCATTTCATGGTGCTGCAACATTTCAGTCCCAAGAGGATGCAGAAGGTAAGGCTTAGTAATTTCATCATGTTTTAAGGTCAGAACACCTACCCATTCCCAGAAGGCAACAGAAAAACAAACATAACCACCAGTTCTAATGTACTGTACAAATGGAAGTGAGAGAGAGAGATGTGTTAAACAAACATGGAATATGCATCAAACTGTGCTATGTTCTTTTCAGATAGAAACCATCTGAAATAGTGTTAACATTATTCTCTTTTATGTTGCAACACACACATTTCTCAGAGGTCATGAGGAATACAGGTCCCAGGAATTTTTCTGTTTTGAAGTTTCAGTTTATTCAGTTATTCAAAAACAATCACAGTGAAAACAGTTTTTAGATCCTTAATAGTACTTCAGTGTTATTTATCTTTGAGCATATAGCTGCAGAGTAACAGCAGATTAATAGACAATAGAAGTTTCATACAGTATATTTAGGCTTGTGCCTTTTTCATAGAATCATTATTCTGTGCCTGATATTAAAATCAACACAGGTAATTCATAAATCAAATGAAAGGTAGAACATATAACTATACCCTAAAAATACTCAAGAGATGGAACATCCATGGAAATTCACTGGAAGGGAGTTAACATTGTGGATATGTGGGGCAAAATCCATCTGACACCCATGTAACAGAATGTGAATTTATTTAGCTTCTAATCCTATGCTCTAATCTGGTTTGAGCACTATGGCTATGGACAGACATTACACATAAATTGGTTTAAGTGATCAGAAACTGGTTTAAACCTGTAACAGAACAATCATTTAGTACACATAAACCAGTTTGAAAATGGCTGAAACCAGTATGAGATAAACCTGGTTGAACATAGGATCACATTTAACTGATTTGGCTCAAACTGTTTTATGCAATGTATGTGCCAGACCCCTTGCTGGTTTAAGATAAACCAGATTCCTCCAATGTCCCAGCATGCTATCTGGGCTGGGTGGGGCTCTCTGCTCCACAGCATGGCTGGCCGCCTCTGTCTGCTTCCTGGCTGGAGCTCTGGCAGAGACTGCAGACACAGCAAGGTCTGCCTGGCTTTCCCCTGCCCTCCCCTCCCCCCCCCACCTCTGCTTGCTGGATAAGTAGGGATTCCCTCCCTCCTATCTCCCACAGCATGGACCCTGGCCCCATGAACCCTAGGCATATGATATGCTAGCTAATGCTGAGAGGTGTCTCTGTGCATGAGTGTCTCCAATTTCACTGAGACAGACAGACAAAATAGTGATCACTTAGAGCTTTTTGGAGCTAATCAACAGGTCAGCTGGTAAGATGTTTAAAAACAGTTTGAACTAATGTAGACAGGCTATTGTTTTATTGATGAAGTTATAAACACTGCTATCAGCCCCCTGCGGGCTTGCTCACCAGTCAGTTTGCTGCAGACAGTATAAAGAACCAGGCAAGGAGATTGAGAAGCTCATATCATCAACAGATGCATGCACAGCACTCCCCTCCCCACTCCCTGGCCTCAGTGTACTAGCAGGGGGCTGAAGGCTGGCAACACAGCCACCCCTTGAGCAGTGAGTGGGGAAAAGCCTGGGGTGATGCAGACAGACCTCCCTAATGAAAGGTCCTGCTGGGGCCTGGTCACACCCCTCCCCCCGCCCCCAGCACTGTACATGGGAAGGTGGCGGGGGCTGCTCTAGCACACCCCAGCTTCTAGCCTGAGCCATTGCACTCATTTGCCTGCATTTCCTCAGTCCAGAGAGAAAGTTGGTCCAGTTACAAACCAGTTCAGCCTAGTCAGGTTAGACTAACCTGAAAAGATTGAATCAATTCAGGGTCAGGATTTTTTGAATGTTTGTCCCTAGCCTATAAGAATAACCCTGGACCCACTAAAGTCAGTGTATAGTTAGATAACATAATAAAGTATTATGGACAAGTAAGTATGGTTGATGTGAGAAGACTAGCTGTTTCATACTGATGTAGGCCTGAAAACTGACTTAGAAAAATGTTTAACATAAGCAAAGCCATTTTGTGCCTTGACATAACTAATGTCACTAATTAAATGCAAAGGCCAGTAGATCACAGTGACCTTTTTATAACTCATGTCAGCAAAAGTTAAAAGAGGATGTGGTTTAGCAGTCCAGGACAGCAAGATAAAGATGGCAGCCTAACAGGAACATGACCAGTGTGAAATGTCAGTGGTGGATATTTATGACATAACTATATCTGGACATAAGGGAACTTTACAAAAAGTATATTAAAACCTAGGCAATAAAACTTAAAGTTGGGGAGATCTATACAGAGGAAAAGAAAAAACAAGTATGTGAACCCTAGAATGGTGACAGATGCCTGGCCAGCTGAGCTCACTATATCCATTGGAAGGCTTGTGTAAGAATATCTTTGTTGACTGTTAGGGCTTGCTTAGAAGTTGAGTGTTGTACTTAAAGCCATGCTGAAACAGTGGTATTGCTTATTTGCTCAATAAATTAAGATTTGAGACTGGAATAGCCTCACTAATTGATTTGTTACCATTCACCCCTTCTTTTACCTATATCTACTATAACACCCAGAGGCTAAATAATAGAAACTAAAAGGAAAAACTTAAAATCATCTATCTCAGTGAAACAATTGAAAATATTTTTCACATTAATTAATATATATTTTATCTTGTTAATCAATTAATAAAGCTTCCAATGGCAAGCATGTGCCTGAATGCAGAGTAAGAAAACCAAAATGACTCCAAGACTCTTAATAAAATCACTGACTTGAGATGTTTCCAACCAAAGGGCATGTGCAGCTGTCCACCATACCCAGTCTACAGACATGTAGCTTCCTTTAAGCCATCCAAGCATATACTGAAAGCAGAAAATATACCTGCTTGCTACCCCAGAAGCTGCATGGGGAAAACTTGCAAGTAACAGGGGGGCACAGGGAGAGGTGGGTGGGATGGAGAGGTGGGGGCTAGCAGGTCTGTGAGGGAGTTTGGCAGGCATGATGGGGGTTTGATAGAATCATGGGGATTGGTGGGTTTACAATGGGAGAGTGGAAGGGTTGCCTACTTGAAGGGAGATCAGAGGGCTAAAAATAGCCTGGTACAGGTCAGTGGGGGTAGGAATAGCACATCCCCAAGCCTGCAGACACAGCAAGGTCTGCCTGGCTTTCCCCTGCCCTCCCCTCCCCCCCCCACCCCCGCTTGCTGGATAAGTAGGGATTCCCTCCCTCCTATCTCCCACAGCATGGACCCTGGCCCCATGAACCCTAGGCATATGATATGCTAGCTAATGCTGAGAGGTGTCTCTGTGCATGAGTGTCTCCAATTTCACTGAGACAGACAGACAAAATAGTGATCACTTAGAGCTTTTTGGAGCTAATCAACAGGTCAGCTGGTAAGATGTTTAAAAACAGTTTGAACTAATGTAGACAGGCTATTGTTTTATTGATGAAGTTATAAACACTGCTATCAGCCCCCTGCGGGCTTGCTCACCAGTCAGTTTGCTGCAGACAGTATAAAGAACCAGGCAAGGAGATTGAGAAGCTCATATCATCAACAGATGCATGCACAGCACTCCCCTCCCCACTCCCTGGCCTCAGTGTACTAGCAGGGGGCTGAAGGCTGGCAACACAGCCACCCCTTGAGCAGTGAGTGGGGAAAAGCCTGGGGTGATGCAGACAGACCTCCCTAATGAAAGGTCCTGCTGGGGCCTGGTCACACCCCTCCCCCCGCCCCCAGCACTGTACATGGGAAGGTGGCGGGGGCTGCTCTAGCACACCCCAGCTTCTAGCCTGAGCCATTGCACTCATTTGCCTGCATTTCCTCAGTCCAGAGAGAAAGTTGGTCCAGTTACAAACCAGTTCAGCCTAGTCAGGTTAGACTAACCTGAAAAGATTGAATCAATTCAGGGTCAGGATTTTTTGAATGTTTGTCCCTAGCCTATAAGAATAACCCTGGACCCACTAAAGTCAGTGTATAGTTAGATAACATAATAAAGTATTATGGACAAGTAAGTATGGTTGATGTGAGAAGACTAGCTGTTTCATACTGATGTAGGCCTGAAAACTGACTTAGAAAAATGTTTAACATAAGCAAAGCCATTTTGTGCCTTGACATAACTAATGTCACTAATTAAATGCAAAGGCCAGTAGATCACAGTGACCTTTTTATAACTCATGTCAGCAAAAGTTAAAAGAGGATGTGGTTTAGCAGTCCAGGACAGCAAGATAAAGATGGCAGCCTAACAGGAACATGACCAGTGTGAAATGTCAGTGGTGGATATTTATGACATAACTATATCTGGACATAAGGGAACTTTACAAAAAGTATATTAAAACCTAGGCAATAAAACTTAAAGTTGGGGAGATCTATACAGAGGAAAAGAAAAAACAAGTATGTGAACCCTAGAATGGTGACAGATGCCTGGCCAGCTGAGCTCACTATATCCATTGGAAGGCTTGTGTAAGAATATCTTTGTTGACTGTTAGGGCTTGCTTAGAAGTTGAGTGTTGTACTTAAAGCCATGCTGAAACAGTGGTATTGCTTATTTGCTCAATAAATTAAGATTTGAGACTGGAATAGCCTCACTAATTGATTTGTTACCATTCACCCCTTCTTTTACCTATATCTACTATAACACCCAGAGGCTAAATAATAGAAACTAAAAGGAAAAACTTAAAATCATCTATCTCAGTGAAACAATTGAAAATATTTTTCACATTAATTAATATATATTTTATCTTGTTAATCAATTAATAAAGCTTCCAATGGCAAGCATGTGCCTGAATGCAGAGTAAGAAAACCAAAATGACTCCAAGACTCTTAATAAAATCACTGACTTGAGATGTTTCCAACCAAAGGGCATGTGCAGCTGTCCACCATACCCAGTCTACAGACATGTAGCTTCCTTTAAGCCATCCAAGCATATACTGAAAGCAGAAAATATACCTGCTTGCTACCCCAGAAGCTGCATGGGGAAAACTTGCAAGTAACAGGGGGGCACAGGGAGAGGTGGGTGGGATGGAGAGGTGGGGGCTAGCAGGTCTGTGAGGGAGTTTGGCAGGCATGATGGGGGTTTGATAGAATCATGGGGATTGGTGGGTTTACAATGGGAGAGTGGAAGGGTTGCCTACTTGAAGGGAGATCAGAGGGCTAAAAATAGCCTGGTACAGGTCAGTGGGGGTAGGAATAGCACATCCCCAGAGCTGGGGCAAGCAGCCGGCCTTTCCTAGCCTTGGGACTGCACTGCAAACATTTGCAGGCCTTTGTGAGATCACAAATTTGTGAGAGCTTTTCCTACATTGGGTTAACCTAATCCCAGTCCAAATTAGTGCACCTTCCCAGATGAACAAATTTAGATCAGCTGTGTCATTTTGGGGGCGGTGATTTATGCCTTCTGAATGTTTGCATGATGGGGCACTTAGACTGACCTAACCCCAGTTAGGTCCATCTAAGTGTTATTGCTGTATATACTCAAAGTCAGAAATGTCACTCATTACAAACAGCGTTTTCAATTCATATGATTTATGAGAGAGTCTATTTATTAGGACCTCATTATAGCCAGATTACTACACAAAAATAATGAGTGTAGTTGAGTAGTTTGGAGATATATATATTAGCTCCCATAAGACTTATACTTTGTTTTTCCTTCTGTATTGATGTTTTTCTTTTTTTCCAAAGCATAGCAGTATTTAAAACACATTAATATTCTATAAAATAGCCTCAAAGTTCTGACAATAACTACAAAATTCAGAATTATGACAAGCATTTATTACTTTTACATGTTAATGTTGTGTGTGTGTGAACAATGTTTTTTAACAGTCCCATTCATTTTTTTTTTTAATTATTTTAGCTAGACAAAACCATAAGGAATGATTTAGTTTGATTTTTTTTCAGATTGACATTAGGCCTTCAATTTAAAATGAACCATAAGTATGTACTGTGAAATCAAGTTGCAGTGATAGAGTATGCAGCTGGAAACCAAGAGATCAGGATTGAAATCTGGCTCAAAGGACATGAATTGACAAAATTCCATTTTCCATAAGTTAAGATGTTATGCTTGAATTCTAATTGTAGCTATGACTGATACAGTACAATGGGATCTTTGCGTTTATTAGGCTTTGCATTGTCTACTTATTGAAGGACTAGGCACTTTTTAAATATCCTGATATCATAATTCAGTTTATCCATTTGTAACATGAGAGGAATAATTGGAATTCTTCAGAAACTATCAATTATTTCTGTGATAAATTTTGAAAAATATGATTTTAGATAGTCCCACAAGAACACTTGATTGTCAGGATTGATATTCAAAATACTTCTTAGAAAAATACTTGTTGTTAGAAACCCTCAGAATGTCTTATTTTTTATCAAAGCTGAAACAGACAACTGAGAAACATTAAACAAATTAAGCAAAAAGTATTCTGTTTTTTAATGAAAAAGAGAGAAAATTGGTGACATGGATTTTTTTTTCCAAATGGAGATAAGTATTTTTTCAATAAAATACTTCAATCAGTTTTAATAAAAAGTGAATTATTTCAGAAATATGTCTTGAATTTTGATTAATGTGTTAACTCAAATAATTAAAAGTTAGAGCTCCATTCTATTAAGTAAAAATATTCTCTAAAGTTTTGACTAAATATAATATTTCTTATAATTCTTTTACAAATTATCTCTAATTGCAAGCACAGGGTTGAACAGGAAGAAAAGTGTGAAAAAAGTGCTATGTATAGCAAGACAAGGTTCCTTGGGTGAATTTGATATCTTTTATTAGACCAACCCAAATAGTTAGAGAATAGTTATTAAGCAAGCTTTTTGGGTTCAAAAACCCTTCGTCAGGCTAAGGAAGTTTCAGCAGTTGGTGTTTGCTCTTCCTGGATGGAATGAAAAGTAAAGAAGCCAGGGGCTGGGCTGGGGAGTCAGTTGCCAGGCAGATTATAATGTGTCAAAAATCCAATGTCTATATTTAGTCCATGATCTTTAGTATCCAGCAGGTTGATGAAATGGAGCTCATAGGCTCATCTCTGGGAAGTGTTGTGTAAGTTTCCCTTGAGGATCAGGACTGAGAGATTGGAGAGAAAGTGGCCCTCCTGTGAGAAATGTGCCCCCACTGGTAATTGGGTATTTCTGTCTTTGATAGATTTCCGGTGTGCATTCATTCTGGTGCACAGTTGTTGTTTGGTCTCTCCTACGTATTTTCCACCAGGGCATTTTGTGCATTGGATGAGATATATTACATTTCTGCAGGTGCAGCTGTAAGCTCCAGGAATGCTGATGGCTCTGTTGTGGGGTGTAGTAATTGTGGGGGTGGTGGAGATGTGTTGGCAGGTTTTGCATTTTTTGTCATGGCACGGTCTGGATCCTTTTGGTGTGTTCTGGGCTTGGGGAAGTTTGCTTCTGGGGGTGAGGTTGGCGAGGTTTGGTGCCTGTTTGAAGGCTAGGATGGGTGGCTATGGGAAGATCTTTTTAAGAATAGGGTCTCTTTCTAGTATGGGTTGCAGTTGTTTGAGGATTTTTCATACAGGTTCAAGGGAGAGGTGATATGTCATAACCAGCGGTGTGCGATTTGTGGGGGGGTGGTTTTCTGTACTGCAGCAGTTCTTCACATGGTATCCAGGTGGCTCTTTCAAATGTGCGATCTACCTCTCTGGAGGAGTGCCCTTGTTGGGTGAAAGCCTTTTTAAGATTGGTGAGGTGGCAATCCCGGGTGTTCTCTTCAGTGCAAATGAGATGGTATCTGAGGGCTTGGCTGTATATCACAGCTTTTTTGGTGTGTTTAGGGTGATTGCTGGTTCTGTGCAGATATGTATGTTGGTCTGTGGGTTTCTTGTATAATGTGGGCTGTATTTTATCATTCTGGATATTGATCATCATGTCTAAAAAGGAGACGCTGGTGTTGGAGTATCATAGAGAAAGTTGGATAGAGGGATGGTGATTGTTGAATTTCTGATGGAACTTAATCAGAGATTGTAAATTTTCAGTCCAAATGATGAAGATGTCATTGATATATCTTAAGTATAGCAAGGGTTTGATGGTGCAGCTCTTGAGGAAGTCTTCTTCCAGGTGGCTCATAAAAAGCTTGGCATACTGTGGGGTCATTTTAGTGCCATAGCTGTTCCCATCATCTGGAGGAAGTGTTGATTATTAAAAGTGAAATTGTTGTGTGAGAGGATGAAGTGTATAAACTCAGTAATATCTTTGGGTCTGTAATCTGTGTTGTAATCTTGTTCCTGTAGATATG
>NW_005842438.1:655340-692837 GCF_000455745.1 Alligator sinensis | reverse complement strand
GATTCAACAAAACCTGATATTTCCTCAGTTAGTGTCCCATGGTTGGATATGATAGGTCTGCCAGGGTTCCCTTGTTTGTGGATTTTAGGGAGCATGTAAAAAGTCCCTGGGTTAGGTATCGGGGGGATCAAGGTCTGTAGTTTTTCTTGTAGTCTTGATGGAAATGATTTGATGGTATTGTTGAGCTTTTGGTGAAAAGGGGAGTAAGATCTTCTTGTAGTTCTTTGCAGTAGGTGGTGTCAGAGAGCTGTCTGTTGGCTTCCTTTATGTAATCCTCATGGTTTATGTATAGCAATACCTTTCAATCCTTAGAAAAAAACATTCAAGATTTATCAGTTCTTCAGTTCATATATATCAGTTCTTATATATATACTAGCCAATTGCCCATCAAGAATGATGGGGGGGGGAAAGTGGGGGAGAGGCCTGGGATTGAGTGCTGCCACCTAATACCCCATGCTGCCACTATTCTGCCTCTTGCTGGGAGCAGGGTGGGGGAGCACTCCCTCACCCCCTGTCCTGTTGTCAGCATGGCATTAGAATCATGGCGGCACTCCCCCATGCTTAGAACACTTTGATCGGCTGTTTCCATCAGCCAATCAGAACATGAATAAAGTGTTATGGATGGACAGACAGACTTAGGCTTTTATAATATTAGAATATATATATACTCTATCTCTATGTATCATATAGGGGACCTATCATATGTGGAGAAGCTTGAGAGAGTCCAGAGGAGAGCCACGCGCATGATCAGAGGTCAGGAAAACAGACCTTATGAAGAGAGGCTGAGAGCCATGGAAAACCTAGAATCAGCCTAGAAAAGCGCAGGCTCAGGGGTGATCTGGTGGCCACGTATAAGTTTATTGGGGTGCTCATCAGGATCTGGGGGAACATCTGTTCAGCTTCATTTAGAAAACCTCTAATGAAGAGGATTTCATAACTTCTCTAGGTAGTCTGTTCTATTATTTTACAGTTCCCACATGTGGGAAGTTTAGCTTAATATTTGTTTAGCTGCATTTGAATGTATTTCTACATGTCTTCTATAGAAGAAAGAAGAAAGTGAAAAAGTGCTTCTTTGCCTTTCATATTCGAATGCTGATGCCATGTGCTGTCTTCATATCTATTTCTCCTAACACCTGGTTTCTATAGTCTTTCCTCATAATGCTTACTTTCTAACTCCTTTGGACCCTTTACATGCTCTCCATATTGTCTGCATTCCTCTTCAATGTGGTGCCCAAATGGGATACTTTATTCTAGCTGAAGCCCAAGAAGCCCCAAGAGTGATAATATCACCTTCTACATTTGCATAGAACCTAAAATTGCATTCCTGCCCCCTTCCCCCACTCTTTTTTGTTTCTTTGAAATGGTATAATATTGGTCATTCTTCTTGAGCTTTTGGTCTCCCTTTAAAACTAGGATCATTCTCAACCGTTCTAAAACCAAATCAATTAGCCTCATTTTGGTAATTTCTTCAGTTCCCTGCATGGATCACCTTATATTTCTCTTTGTTGGGTGTTATTTGTTGTCTATAGCCCTATTCTCCATTCCATCAAGAACCCCTCAAATTTTAATCTTTTTTCCTAAAGAGGTTTCAAGGCTCCCCAGCTTTGTGTCACCTGCTATTTGATCAGTATGCTCTGTAACACTTGGATATCCAGTTGTTATCCTCCTTTGTCATATCCAAAGGAAAAGACTCTGGCTCATAGATTTCTTTTTCTTCTTTTTTTTCTAATAATACCAAGTGAATGACCTTGCTTTTGTGCTATTATTTTTTATTTCTATTATTCCAGTTTTTAGGTAATTCCATTATTCCTGCATGATATTCTGATCCTCCTCTATGCAGATGAACCATTATCAGCAACTTTAAAAAGAGCTCAATTCTGATTTTTCTGCTAACATCATTAATGAAAATATTAGTTTTCAAGACCACTCCTTGAAGCATTTCATTACTATTCTATCTCTTACCTGATATTTCCCCATTCAACAGAATTTGTTATCATCTCCCCTTAAACCAGTTCCTTAACCACTTTACAGTTCTCACATTAAATCTAACCCTCACTAATATTGTCTTATGTGTAACTGTATTAAATGCTTTAGTAAGGTCCAGAGAAATTTAATCTGTCACATTTCTCTTGCTTTAAAAATGTCAACTGCCTGAAAGAAATATATTGGGTTAATTTGGTATGAATTATTATAGTAAACTCATACTGCTTTTTAATTACCATTTCCATTTGCTTCCAGTTATTTGATTATTGGCTTCATGACATAGACTGTCTTCTGTACAAGCTCTACATCCACTGGGTACTCCCCCAAACTGGAGAATCTCCAGCACAAAAGGATGAGCCCAATCTCAGCTGTCTTTGAATAATTTGGGGGCTGCAGAGGAGGGCAGTGACTCAAATACCTTCTCTCACAAGCTGCAAAGACCCTAGTACTTGCAGACAGCTGTGCATACTTTTAATATTCTCCCAGTTCGCAAAACCAATTTGGCTTAATTCCAGCTAACATCAATGATTTTTTAACATAAGACCTTTAAAGATACTCTCAAAAGCATAAAAGAAAAACCAATAACTGAAAATTTATTTTGTAAAAAACAAAAAAAACCAAAACATATTCTATGAAGTTCTAAATAGGTGGACTAGAAATGTCCCAGAAAAGCTGAATCAGTCATTTGAGACAGCGCCATTTGTTATTCACACTAATTTCATAGTTTGCTATTCTTCATCAGATATTTCCATCTGTTAACAGTAATATCTCCATAAAACATTATCTTGTGAACTGTAGTGATTTTTAGAAGAATCATATTTAAAATATATTTTACTATAAACTAGCAGATTTTCATTATTCTTCAATGAAATGTTCATTTGAAAAGATCTGCTTTGGCTCAAAAGTGGAATTTATACAGAGAAAGTACATGAAAATAATCCTTTTGCGACTCCAAGATTATTAAAGATGACTAAGTTATAAAACTCAGTGCTTGGGGCATAAAGAGTCATATTTAATCATTTAAGTACTATGTACATGCAAAGAGTAATACTTTATAAGCCTATAATTTTACTATTTGACATACAGTATTACAATATTTCTCTATACTTGTAAAGATTTTAATTAAAGAAAAACACGATACTGTGATTAGTGATAATTTGCTGCTTGTGTGGACAGGTAATCTATTGTAACGTATAGAAAATGCCCCTATATAGATACAATGACAAAAAAATGTTTTGTAATCCATACATTTTTTTCTGAGAATGTTTCCCGTAAAATATATTTAAATTTTTTCTTCACATTTGTAAAGATTGCAAATCAAAAGTAAAATCAAGAACCATGTAGGAAAATATAAAGAAATGAAACCAGCAATCCTGGTGATGCTACAGCTCATTAAAGATGCAAATTAAAAGTATCAAAAGCATGGAGATTTGCTTAACCTTTTACCAATGTTTAAATCCTTAATCTGATCCTTATACAAGGATGGCTGATTTACTACAAGTTTAATAAGGAAGCTCCCTGAGGCATTGACACTAAAAGTTTAATGTCCAAGACATTACTTTAGTAAGGTACTCCAGAATTGTTTTCAGATGCAAGTATGCAACAATTACTTCCTTTACTTAAGAACCTGCATTGTATTTAAAGAAAGTACCATTACATTAAGTAGGGTTGATTATAAGGTTGAACATGATAGATGAGCCCACCATGCAAATGCCCGTTGACTACTGACAAATACCACTTATAAAGAGAGTCTCTATTGATATAGACTGCTACCAATAGGGCACCAATATTTGTTTTATGTACTGAAAAGGGACAAGCCCCTGTGGAGAAAGAAGATACTCCAGTTGTAACCTAGCCAATTTTAAAACATTTCACAAAAATTAATATCAAGCTAGAAGCATAGACCAACAAGAATGCAGGTGTGCCAATTATGGCAAGTCTCATGATGTACATTTAAAGATCTGTTGCTTGCACTATGAGACAGCATGAGAATACAGACTAAGTACAGACATTCAGAAAGCCTAAGCCTGACTCAATTCAGTCTTTGCAGGTTTGTCTAACCAGTGCAGATTGAACTGAGAAGCAAGTGAATAGACATTCATTTTTGATTCCACAAATTTAGCCACATGCCTAGAGTGGCTTAGGCTACAAGCCAGGGGGTGCTAGATCAAGCCTTCCCTTCCCTTCGGCAGTGCCCAGAAGCATAGATGATATGTGGAGGTTCACGGGGGGGGAATGCCTCCCCCCCCCGCCTCCTGAGTTTGGCCCTCACTAGCCAGGGAGTGGGGATGCCAAGAGAAGTGCCAACAGCACTTTCAGTTTTGCTGCTGGTGCTTCCGGTTTTGCTGCTGGCACTTCTGGGCTCAACAATTGGCCACTAGGAGACCCCCCCAGATCCCCCCTGGTTGGTGATTGGCCTCTGGTACCCCCCCAGACTCAGGAGGCAACAGTCATCCATGGGTAGAAAGCTAGAGGTAGGGGAGGGGTCGCCAGGCCCTGACAGGCTGACTGGGGAGGGATTTAAATCCTCGCCCTGGTCTGCACAGTCCCCAGTCAGTGTGTCCAGCATTTCCCTCTACCTCACCGCTTGAGCAGTGTGGGGTGTGGCCAGAAGCTAGTCCCAACAGAAGCCTGAAGTGAAGAGGGGGAGGAAGGGAGGTTTAGTGCAATCCTCCCTTCCCATCCCTCTCCCACCAGCATAGGACACCAGCTGGGGTCTGCCAGGCAGAGGTGCAGCATCCCCTGCCAGGCATTTCCCTCCCCCTCCCCCTTTTTTCTGCTTGAGCAGGGGGGGGGGGGGGTGTGGCCAGCCATGGCATTAGCCTGAGGCAAAGGTGGGGAGGGTCTGCCAGGGGCTGGCCACACCCATTTCTCCATGCTACTTGCTGCTTGAGTGGCAGAGGGTGTAGAAGATGAAGGGGAGGATGGAAGAAGGGAAATGAACTCCTCACCATCACCTCAGGCTTCTGCTGGGCCTGCCCATGCCCCCCATTGCTCGAGCAGTGAGGAAGAGATACCTGGTAAGGGCTGCTGTACCCCTGCCTGGCAGACTCTGGCTGGGGTCCATGCCAATGGGAAAAGAGAGGAAGGGGTGAATTAACTCCCCTTCCCTCCCCACCCCCTCATCTCAGACTGCTGCCAGGACCAGCATCTAGCCATGCTCCCTTTGCTCAAGCTTTGAGTAGGAGGAAATGCCTCAAAGGAGTTGCTCTGCTCCTGCCAGGAAGACTGGGCTGTGCCCTAGCCAGGTTTCCCACCCCCACCCCTTTGCCAGCCAGCCCTCACTGCTCCAGGTAAAGAGAAGAAGGGTGGGGCCAGCCCTGCTCTTCTCCAGCAGACAGACTAGCCCAGCCCAGGGCTGCAAAGCATGGGTGACTGGTGCCTCCTGAATCAGGGGTCACATGCCCCCCTGCCCCCCCTCCCCTGCAGCCAAGTGTGCTGACCCACTCCTTGGCCAGCAATCACAGTGGGGTCACTGCTGCTCCCACCTGCCTCCCCTGACTGTCACCTAAGCAGGGAGCACTGGCTGTCAGGGGCTGCACAATTGCTCTCAGGGGGTGCAGATACATCCCCACGCACCCTCTACACATTGCCACTGCTGCAAAGCATCCTGGGATGATGGGGGACTGTGATTTAACTTGAACCAGAAAGGGGTTTTGGACAGAAGTTTCATAAACCAGTTTGACCTAAATCAGTTAAGGCTGATACTACATTCAACTAGGTTTATTGTAAACCAGTTTTGACCATTTTGAAACCGTTTTATGTTCACTTAAACTTGTGTATATTTAACTTCTGTCTCTAGCCATAATGCCACCTCCCTTCCCCCCACCATGTAAAAGGGAGTATTTAGATCTCATGTTTGCAGAGTATATGGGTGAACTCTAGTTTAAAGGAAGTCACAGCTTACTTCTGAAGTGGCTGTTGCAAGAATAATATTTCAATGAAACTGCATCCTTCGTCCTTGAACTCTCTATACCATGCACCAGTCTGAACACATAAGTTGTAGATAACAGTTAAATTAGCAATAGATTGAATTAGAACCCAATAGTGAAACAAAGGAGGGTACAACTAGAATACCTCCCTCAGGCACTGACCCTAGATGGGTACAAAAGTGGCAGCAGCTGTGTTGCTGGCTCACCTCTGTCACACTACTAGCAGCGCAGTCACTGACACTGCCCCATAGGCTACCGCATCCCAGGCTACTCAAACACCCTTATGCCTCTGAAGGAATGGACTATAATCCTGAGTCTCTAATCTGGTACAGTGCCCTAAGTACTATACCTTAATATGCTAAAGTTAAACTGGGAAAAAGTCACTACTTTAAATTAGGGTTGAGTATTGACCAGTAAAATAAATTTCAGCCAATTAACCTGTCAAATATCAGTCAAAAACTTTAAAAAATTGCTAATAAGTCCAAATGAAATGCAGAAAAAGAACAAATTTTCCATTCATAAATGTGTCAAAAACAATTAAATATCATATCTCTGTCAAGGAAACTACAAAAAAATAGTGTTATTGTAAAAATTCTATAATCCATGGTAAGAACTATTCAGCTGACATTTGACCAGTCAACTGACTTGCTTGCCAACCCTACTTTAAACAAAACCTTTTACTATTTACATTTGTTCATGAGCATGACTGCTAAAGTACAGTGATGGACATCAAAGATTTGGATCTGGGGTGGAGGGGGAGGAGAACCCCTCGTTTCCTGCTTGTAATTTCTATGCTACACACTAGTTTGAACACAGAAGTTGTACATAAAAAATTAGCAATAAATTGAATTAGAACACAGATAATATTTTAAAATACCATTATTTATATCATAACAGCTCCTATATCATTTTTATTCAAAATGTTGGTAATGAACTTAAAAATGCCAAAATAAATCATTAAAATGGATCAATGGAGAAAATAATCACAAATATTTAATTCTTGATTCACTTTAAGTTGATTTCTCTGCAAATAATCGCAAATCTAGTCATAGTCCTAGGTAAATACAGAAAAAAACTAAAGTGTCTCCCAAACTTGTCTGGGTTCAGTTTTTCACCTTTCACTGAAATGCCACTAACACCACACCACAATTACTCCAGCTTCACATTAGTTAAAGGAACTCAGAGTACAGTTTGAAATCACTTTGTCACATGCCAAACAGTGGGCAGTAAATCTCTGACAACAGAAATTAGTCACTTACTAAAATAAGGGGTAATGATTAATCACCTCAGAGAATACCTAGCAAAATTACTACTCACTGGAACTACTACTGCATACTGTCTAATACTCTACAATAATTCTGGCACAATCCTTATAAACCAAAAGGAAGTAAAATGTCCCTAAGGTATACCTTGGTTATACCAGACAGACAGCAGGAAAATGGAGAATCCTGGCAATGCACATCTGCAGAAATCAAATGCTAATTTTATTCATGATTTACAGTATTTCTAAGTTGACTGATCAATTAGTACTTTTTTTTATTTATAGAAATTATTTTCATCTGAACAAAAAAAAACAGTTTCAAAGCCATAATTTTCAGTTAATTTTAGAGGCTTTTCTTAGATATCATATTGTTTCATTTTATGGTTACAATGTTCTTTAATTGAATTCCTGGGTTCCATTCATAACATTTTACAGCATTTTACATCCATGGATTTGCAGAGTATTTTACAGTACACAATCATAAAATATCCTGCCATGAATAATATGATGTATACTGATACATCTTAGAAGTCATGAAGTAAAACCAATTTTCTTTAAAAAAGCTGTTCCATTAGGAACAGCATAGCTTTAAGAGCAGCCAACATAAATAACAGTGTTTTTGACCTTTATGCTTTACGGACAAAGGGAAGTAAACCTCGCAGAATGTTCAGTGTTTAACTGTGAGACTCCAACAAATGATAATGCAACTAAGGATCTACAAACTGAAATGAGATAGGTAAGGGAAAAGCAAACTCAAACTCAAATTTTGCTCATGGTTTGAATTAATCTCAAACCTATTTGCCCCTCCCTTTACCTAGAAATAGACAAAGGGACAGAGCTGTGATCTGACACCATCAGAATCTACCCCTTCCTCCTGGAACTATTTGCTACGTCTGCAGTCAAACATACAGCATTCAGATCAGCCTCCTTAGTCATCTACAGACTCATTTATACTGATTGCTTCACTCAGTGCAGCTGGGACCTGGGCTCTGATCTAGGCTTGTGGTAGGCAGGTGACATCTGTTTAGGGAATGAATTGCCCTGATTTCCTGATTGAGACTGAATGCTTTCAGAGCTCCACTCTGGCCTCATTACAGTACCCACTTGTTAGGGTCACCTCTGGGCACATTTGGGCCAAGCTTCCAGCTGGGCTTGATGGAATGCTTGGGCCAAGTTTTCATATGTAGGGACATACATGTCTTCTGCGGTTCCCATGATTTGTCCTCTGGCCCATAGCCTTCCCAGTTTATTAGATACTGGAGCCTTCTCTGTATTTTCTGCTTGTCAAGGACCTCCTTGCACATGAACTCTTCATGTCCCTGGTCTGGCAAAGGTGAGGAACATGGAGTGGATTGTCCATATTTGGCTTCATCAGGGAGATATTAAAAACAGGATGGAGCCGCATAGTTAGGTAGCTCTAGGCAGAAGCCGCTATTGGTTGATAATGGAAATAATTGGGTATGGTCCTAGGTATTGGTCACCTAGTTTGGTGGAGGGGCAGCTGGATCTTGCCCCTTACCATGAACATGGATGCTTTGGATCAGACTTTGTAGGCATAGAATCTGTAGGCCTCTTTAGCCTCGCAGAGGTGGCCTTTTAGGTCCTCATGTATATGCAGCAGGAAGGTGGGATGGGTGAAAGTAGGGATAGTTGGTGTAGGAAGGAGCTATGCTGAGTGGAAATATGGTCTGTGGCATTGTAGGCAAATTCAGCCAAAGGTAGAAGGGTGGTTCAGTCATCCTGGTGGAAGTTTATGAAACACCATGGGCATTGGTCCAATACTGAGTTAACTTGTTCCATCTGCCCATCAGTCTGTGAGTAATATGCAGATGCCAGGTGCTGCTCCACTCTCAAGAGCCAGAGAAATTCCCACGAGAAATGGGACAAGAACTGAGGTACCAGTCTTCCACAGTGCCAGCAGACATCCCACTGAGTCTGAAAATGCCTTTCAGGAACAGCTGGGCTGTTTCACGAGCAGAGGGTAGCCAATGACAGAGAATACAATGTGCCATTTCAGTGAAAGAATCTACTGCTACCAGGATTAAGGTGTGACCCTGGGAGCAGGGATGATCTAAGATAATACTCAAAGAGACCATGGTCCAGGGTCAGGGAGGAGTGGGCTAGAGTTGCAGAAAATCAAAGGTCTCATCTCTGCAAGTGGGAAAAAGGTCTCAGGAGGCAATATAGATTCCAGGACATACAAGTGTCCTTGGTGATAAAGGATGCCCCACTCCATTTTGAAAGCCCACGCTATTTAGGTTCCTTGATCTTTTCCAAGACCTTCCCCAGGAGGTCAGGCTGATGGGCCTGTAGTTTGCCAGATCCACTTTCCTCCCTTTCTTGAAGATAGGCACCACACTGGCCTTCTTCCAGTCCTCGGGCACCTCACCAGAACACCAGGAGTTCTTGAAGATCCGTGCCTGGGGCTGAGCTATGATGCTTGCCAGCTCCTTGAGTACCCTTGAGGCTGGCCCCAACCATCAAGGCCAGCTGACTTGAAGGTATCCACCCTCTCAAGGTGTTCCTTCATGAGGTCAGCTTTGATGGAGGGTAAGGAATCTCCCTCACCTGGGCCTCCCTGTCCCATAGTGGGCAGGGGAGTTCCATGGGACAGGTGAAAAACTGACGCAAAGTACCCATTTAGCAAGTTTGCTTTTTCCTGGGCATCGGATGTCAATTGTCCCATCTGGTTTAGCAGGGGTCCAATGTTGCCCTTGCTTTTCCTCCAGCTCCCCACATATCTGAAAAAGGACTTTTTATTGTTCTTTATCTTTGTAGCTAGCTGAAGTTCCGTCGCAGACTTGGCTTTCCTGGTTCACTCTCTGCAGGTCTGGACTAGTGCAGAGTATTCCTCCTTAGAGGTGGATCCAGCCCTCCATCCTTTGTAGGTATTTCTTTTAAGATGCACAAGGTCCACTAGTTCCCTGGAGAGCCAAGGGAGATGCTGTGCCCTTTTTCTGCCTTTCCTCTGAGATGGGATATACTTTGCTTGTGTATCCAGGATTGCTCCCTTGAGGAGCAACCACTCATCTTGGACTTCCCTTCCCTTTGGGTTTTGGCCCTTTAGGGCCTCACTGACAAGCCTCCTTAGCTTGTCAAAGTCAGCTTTCCTGAATTTGAGAACTTTTGTATTACTGACTGACTTGCCAGCTTTACGGTGGATGGTGAAGGTGATCAGCTCATGGTCACTGTCACCCAGCTTCCTTTTGATCATTAGGTCACTGATTAAGTTGTCCCCAGTTGCCACTACCAGGTTGAGTAGCGCTTTACCTCTCGTCGGTCCGTAGACTTCCTGCATCAGATAGAACTCATCCATACATGAGAGAAAGCTTTGTGACTGCTCGGATTTGGCCGAGCGCTCTTCCCACGAGATGTCTGGGTAGTTGAAGTCTCCCATGACAACTATGCACTGGGAGTGTGTGGCCTCAGCCAATTCCTTGGCAAACTCTTGGTCAAGGTCTTGATCCTGGGTGGGGGGTCTGTAGTAGACTCCTACCATAGTGTCCCCTGTGCCGTGTTCCCCACAGATTTTAACCCAGAGGGTCTCAAGACTTCCACCCTGTGTGCCAATGTCAGCTTGCAGGGACGAAGCTCTCCTTGACATAGACAGCTACATCTCTTCCCCTTTTGTCCACTTGATCTCTCCTGTACAGGGTATAGCCATCTATACCCATGGCCCAGTCATGGGTGGAGTCCCACCAGGTCTCCATTATCCCTATGATACCATAATTATTTGTGTTTAGCAGGAGGACAAGTTCCTTCTGTTTATTCCCCAAGCTTCTGGCATTTGTGTATAGGCATGCAAGTGTCCCCTTGGGGGCCCTTGCCTTGCCTACAGTTCATTCCAGGGCTGGGGCAGGGGTGGGCTCCCTTAAGTGCCTTGGCCTGCTGGCTTTGCAAGGGTTGCTCAGTGGGCCAGCAGTGGCAGGAGTTCCCCCCCCCCCCCCCCACCCACGTGGGCCAGCAGTGGCAGTAGTTCCCCCCCCCCCACACACACACACACACATCCCCTGGCAGGCTTAGTTTAAAGCCCGATGGAGCAGGTCAGCCAGTTTGGCTGAGAAAAGCCTACTCCTCAGCAGAGAGAGGTGGAGGCCATCCTTTCCCAGCAGCTCACTGCCTCTCTGTCCAAAGAGTGGACTGTGGTCATGGAAGCCAAAGCCTTCCTGATGGCATCAGTGCTGCAGTCAATGGCTGTACTGGTAAAGTTCTTGAGCTACAGGATTGTGGATGGGGACTGTGGCATGATTTCCATACCTGTAGCTCAAGAACTTTCAAGGATCCTTTGTGGGCAAGGCATCTACTTTGCCACTGTAGCTGATAGGTGAAGACAGAATGAAAAGATGGAAAAAATAGGGACCATCAAGCATGTTACTGTTTCAGGCTTTTTACTGACCAAATATATTCTATGTTCCAGTGGTCAGTCAAAATCTCTAACTTGTGGTACAATCAGTAAAAGCCGCTTTGGGTGAATCTGTGGGTGGTATTAAGGTGAAACAATTCACAGTTAACTTCTCCTGAGCACAGTGTCTATACATACACCTGGAACTGCAGCAATTAGAGCCAGGGCAGAGCAGCCCTGGGCTGGCTGGGGATATGGGGGTCAGCCCTTGGCTCTGGATGGTGGTGTCAGGTGGTGGAGGGGCTGGCAAGAGCTGGGGCTCTGGCCCCTGGTTGGCTGGGCTGACCAGGAGCAATGTGTGCCCGGTGGCCACCATCCACATGAGCATTTGATCACAGTAAAACAGTATTTTACTTTTCTGTAAAACAGTACTGCTGCCAACAGTACTATTTTAGAGTGGAGTTAATTACTGTTCCTTAATACTGGTGCATGTGTGAAGAGTGACACTTTACTGTGAATGTAATTAATCAACTCAACAGTAAAGCATATGCATAGATGCACCCCTTGATCATGAGGAGCTCCTTATCCCAACTAGCATCATTATTTTCATTGGGAGTCATGTTCCTTGAGTAGCATGTGCAGGATGTAACAGCTCTCAGACCCTGCTACACTGAGACAGGACCATCTCTAATGGCAAAATTGGAAATGTCTGCATCCCCTATGAATGGAAGTGCTGGGATGCAAGGGGATAGGGATGCTATTGAAGGCTTGATTTAGATAACCAAAAGCTGCCTGAGTTTCTGGACACCATGAAAGTGGACTCCCTTTTTTAGGATGGCTGTGATGGAGACCACCAATACTGAGAACTTTCAAATAAACCTTTCATTGAAATTGAAGAACACCAAAAAATGCTGGACCAACCATACATCTCTTGGAGAGGCCCAATCTAGTGCTGTAGCCACTTTGCTGGGATCCATCTGTAATCCCTCAGGGCTGATTATAGTGTGGTAAAATTCACATTTCTCTAGCTTTGCATATAGCTGATGCCAATCTTTCCAATACCAGGTAGATGTGCTGGTCATGTTCTTCCTGAGACTCAGAGAAGATGTCCTGCAGGAAGATCATCACATGGCGATCCAGGAAATTCCAGATGATACTGTTTAGGAAGAGCTGAAAGGTGGGTGGTGCAATTGTGAGCCTGAATAGCATTACCATGGGGGGGAAGGGGGAAAACACAAAATATGGCCGATGGGCCAAATCCATCCTGCCAAGAGATTTTGTCCAGCCTGTGGTGGGTACCTCAGCCCCTCCTGGCTTAGGCATGAAGGGCAGCACGGACCATGCCATGTGCGGCCAGTCATGTTACCCCAAGGCATGCAGCAGGGCTGGAGTGGCATAGTGACTGTACTCGTTTCCTAGAAGCCGAGGCAGTGGTGGTTCCTTCTGGCTGCTGCTGCCACTGGACCCAGCCCTGCTACCAGGGCACTCCTCACCCACCACTGGGGGCAGGACCTACATGGGCAGGCCACAGAGCAGGGATGGGGCCCTGGGCAGGTGGGGAGTGGCATCCAGGAGTGGGACAGGTGGGCAGGGATGAGATCACAGGGTAGTATTGCAGAGTGGTGACAGCATGGGGTCAGGGCTCAGGGCTGTGATCAGCTACCTGCATGCCCCTGTCTGTGGAACCAGCACTCATCACAGGGATGTACAGGGAGCAGACTGTGGTTCTGTCCCAGGCCCTGGTGTCATGCCCTGCAATCCTAGTTGTGACTCCACCCACCTGTCCTTCTGGATGCCATTCCCCACTCACCTGGAATCTCATCAGTGCAGAGCAGAGCCACTTAGAGAATTTTGGTGAGCTGTTGAGGGGGAGGCAGTGCTGAACCAGTGCACAGGTGGGGGATGCTGACCCAGCCCATGACAGATCACCAAAGCTCCTTAAGTGGCCCTCTGGCCCAAATAATTGTCCACCCCGACATTATCATGTATTCAAAATATCTGTATCTGGTCCAAAACTGTGCTTTCCGTTTGTTCCCTTGCCAGTTGTGGACCATACTGTATGCTGCTCTGAAATCCAGCTTTCTTAATACATGATCTTATCCCAGTTTTTCAAGCAGTTCACTGATTAAGCAGAGTGAGTATGTGTTTAGAGCCCAAAAATCTATCCACAATTTTAGGAAACCTTCATTTTTCTTAATGAACAAGATGGGTGCCACCACTGAGGACATGGAGACATAAATTAATCCCTTCTCTAGGTTTTTCTATATATATTTCTTCAGGCCCCCCTGATCAACAGCTCCTCCTGTTGCCATTCCTAGTGTGGCTGGGGAGCTAGGATCAAGGTATGGAGTCTCCTTTGAGGGACCCTCTTCTTCTCTAGGTACTATTCTGAAAGGCAGCAGTTAAGTCACACACTATTCAAGGGCCCTAAGTGAGAGGAGAACTCAACTCAGGTGAGTTTCTCCTTCAACCCATCACTTAAGCCCTAGCAAAACTGGCACATTTGGGCTGCCTCATTCTATTTGGTATTAATAGCACTTGCTGTAAGTCCACAGCATTGTTTCCTAGGATTCAGGGGCTGCTGGGAGGCTTGGGAGCTGCCAGGGTTCTTATTTCTACCCCTGGGTTCTGCCCTGAAAAAAAAGGTTAAAAGGCTAAAAAAGGTAGTCTGGGCAAACTGTTAGCAATAGGAGAACAGGTGATCTAGCCTAGTGGTTAGGCACTGAAAGCATGAGTCCAGTCCCAGTTGGGTTCCCAAGGAGCTGGAGGTCCAAAAGTCTGGCATTAGTACTGGAACTAAGAGCCATAGCCAAAGGCAAGACAGTCCAAAAGCAATATCAGGTTCAGAAGCAAGAACTGGAGCTAGAAATGGGATGGGTACCTGTACACACGCGGGAAGGCTGCTCCAATGCACTGCAATTGGCACGCTCCAGCCAGCTTCCATGTCTCACATATCAGTGCCCTCATGCTTCAAAATGGTGACAGGGGTGCTTTAACTAAAGCTTCTGTATCAGTGGAGATGCTGATACATGAGACACTCCAGGTGCTCTCAGGGCCACTCTAATTAAAGCACCCTCTCCCACCCCCAGATCACATGTAAAAAGGCCCAATATGCTATGAGCTAGACCAGGATCAGAAGCCAAAATCCAGAGCCTGAAATCAAACCAGAATCAGGAGCAAACACCAAAATAAGGTGGTTCTACCAGTATTCAAAGCTGGAGCCAGAGCCAGAAGTCAAACAGCAGAGCCAGCAAGAAATGCTTGTGTGTTCAGGAGCAAGAAATTCTTTCTTTGCCTGGACAAGGATACTGTGGGCTGAGTCTGGCTTTTATGGGCTCAACTGATTTCCTGATTGAAACTGATTGGGTCTAGTACTCTGACCTCATTATTATAATTGTTCTTTCCTACGCATATGGGTGACATGTCTCACTGAGATTCAAGAGTGGACTTTGAAGACTCATATGCTGGTGGATCTAGGTTGCCATGCTGTTGAAGTCATGTTTTACCCTGTCTAAGGGTGGTACAGCCCCCACATTAATCCTTTCTTTCTCCCTCCCCTCACCCACCACACTCTCGGATATCTTTATTCCTTACTGATAAAAAGTGTTGCTTATGGCTATGCACAGACAGTCAAAAAGGCCAATGCTGAATCGATTCAATCTTCATAGGTTAATCTAAGCTGCATAGATTGAACTGATTAGAAAGTGAACAGACATTGACTTTGGATTCTGGAACCACAGCCACAAGCCTTCAGTGGCCGAGGCCAAACGCCAAGGGGTGCTAGAGCACATCTCTCTGCATGGGCCCAATCTAGCCTGCGCACCTGTGAGGGTGGATTTGCCAAGGTGGTGCAAAGATTCCTGGGATGCTGGGGGACTGTGAGTTAACCTGAATCTGGAGGGGATCTGGGACAGAAGTTTAATCAACTGATATAACCTAAATCAGTGAAGTCTGATACTACATTTATCCAGATTTATCTTAAACCAGTTTCAACCATTTTGAAAGAAGTTTATGTGCGCCGAACTTCTGTTACTTTACAGCTCTGAACCAGTTTCCAATCACTTATACCAGTTTATGTGTAATTTCTGCCCCTAGCCTATGTGTTAAAGTCTCCCACAGCATCACATTTTATCATCTTAGAATCTTAGATCGGATTCCATCATTTTAAAACTAGCCTATGTATATCAAATTTATTTTCTATTACAGACATAGGCAAGTTTTGTGTGCTGAACTTATGTCATGGTATAGACCAGTTTCTGATGTAATGTATCTGGCCATATTGCCATTCTGTATATAATACTGCATTTCTACAGTAGTAAAGCTTGAGCAGTCTTTGTCAGTGGACAGCAAATGCAAAAAGGTTGCACATAATTGGAATTTAAATAATATTAATGAAAGTATATTTCTATTGCCCACTCAGATTTAGCTAATATTAATTGAGGATGATATTATTGTTTATTTAGGATCCAATTTTGTTATCTAGATCCAAACAGAATCTAGCACTACCAATCATTGGTGCTTACAGGCAGAATGGAAGCAGGAAATATCATATTTCCAAGAATATTTTATTAAACCTTCCAGTTTTTCAGATTCCAGTGGGTTACATGATTCAAGAAATCATCTAGACCCCTTAGTTCCTTTTTAACAAAACAGAAAGTCTATTTCAAACTCTAAACTGTTTGCAATTATATTTTTCCACTGATACTGGATAAAATAGCTGACGAAACTACTTGGCTTGAGAGTTTGACTTGAAAACCAGTCTTTATTAAGTTCATCACAGAAAAAAAAAAATTCTCTAACATACAGAGAGCAGCCAAGGAAGAATGTTAGCTTTTGACAGTAATGGAAATCTATTATTTTGGGCCTTTGAAGTTATTTTTTTCCATTTGAAACTATTACTTATCATATGATCCTTTAATATTAAAAATGCTTACTCTAGCTATTAGAATTTCAATAATGTATGCTTCTAAATTGTCTAGGATGGAACGTTGGGTTATGTGCTAAAACACCTTTCCAATTTTATGACCCGTGACAATTGAACACTGGTTCCTTTTAATGGCTGCAGGGTGGAAATACGGCTGAGGGACTTTATTTCATTCTTTCCTAACATTCTTTTTTTAAATACAACCATAGAGATTTATGCAATTATATCTGCCATAAACTTTTTGACCTTCCAGCAGCCCCATCTAAAAAAGCCTCAACCAGGAATCAATTGTGCATATTTGCTCAATAATTTGAAATTCTGTGTCCACTGTTGATTAGAGTTATGAAATTGTTGCTGCAACATGCTATTGCCTGTGGTTTTATATAATGACCTGTAAATGCTCTCAGCAACTGTTTCACTTCAAAGTACAATCCAGGTAGAATTGGATTATTTAACTGGAACCATTTGTTAAGTCTAAGCACAAAGGCAAATAGCTTGTAAGAATAATGAGTATTTCATCACAGAACCTGGTGGTAGGTGGTGATCTTTTCAATAGTAACCAAGTGATTGGCTTTTTTTGACAACTCCTAATGTACTGCTCTGAAAAGCATAATTCTACTTTTCTATTGTATCTATTATCAAGTAGTTTGGGTCAGTTAGTGAATAATTTCTACAATATTTTCAGAGTTCCTTTTAATAGATTCTTGTAACCTTTTCTACAGTTGTATTGTCCTACAAATGCTGGAGTAAAACTGAAAGTTTTCCATAACTGCACCTTGTCCTTAGGCAGCTATTAAATACATCTGTAGTGCATATTATTGAAATAAGGTATGAAACAATCTACATAGAAACATTTGACTATGCTTCCTAAATCTAGAACAAAATAAACATATAATTCTTAACAAACTATTAGTTCCATCTGTTTCTAGTTCATTTTACTCTAGCAAATGGCACCACATCTTGATTTAAACAGTTGTGTTTGGCTGAGAAAGTAGCCTCTCTGGTTGTTGCCTCTGCATCAGTTAAGTTTCTATTGAACTCTGCCAAGCTTTCTATGCAATTAAATCACAACTAATATTATTTTTAGTCATACATATTCCTATAGGTTGCTTTTCCAGTAAAGAAAAGATCATGAAAAGATTTCATTTACCTCATCTATTTTTCCCCCATTTTTACTATGCTATTTAATATTATAAATACATCAGCTCATGCACAATGCCAATAATCTCCAAATCAGAAAGTAATCAGGTGAGTCATAATGTTAATTATGCTACCTATTAAATAAGTATTTGTGCTTACTTTATACCCACAAATTAGATATTATTTTAAAGCTTGTACAACATTCAAAATCAAGTAGTCGGTAAAAAATGCAACAAACTAATAAAACTGCAGCCACAGAAAAAAACTTGAGATGCGGTGCATATTTGAGCAACACATATGAACTTTTAAGCAAGGTGGCAGGCAGTGCTGGGCTTCAGTCCACTGGGAGACTTTATGCAAAGCAGATTTCTGCCTGATTTTCACCTGACACACCAATGTAACCTACTTAGAACAAACTTCATAAGCATGCCTTGACCAGTTCCTGCACAACATAATGGATGCTCAGCCTCCATTTAGAATGAAAGTCAGGGCTTTAGGAAGGGACTTCAGGAAAGTTTTTCCTTTTGTTCCTCACAGTTCATGCAGATCTACAATTGAGAACTTTATTCAGACATTACTATTGTGAAGACATTTTAAAATATTGAAACTTCTACTGTAATATGAGAGCAGTGTGAGAGGATTGAAGAGGAGACCAAGCCTACATAAGGAGATTACTTTTAACTTATCTGGGCACACCTATATGTATGCTGGACTGCACAGTTGTTACTGTGGAGTCATTTAGTACTTGCTTAAGTAATAACAGCCATTATTGTCCAGCCCCAGCACTGCACAGGTACTGCACAGTAGCTTGCTGCTACTGCTTAGCAGCATTAGCATCATGGTTTATACCCAACAACGCTATGTAGCCATAGCAATGAGTTATGGCGATGTAGCATCTTGTGTAGATGCGCTTTCTGACCACCAGAAAAGTGCATTTTAAACTTAATTGGCAACTTAATTGAATGGGGTGATGTCAATGACTTTTCAAAGGAAATGATTTGTGGCAATTCAAATTCTGCGGATCATTGCCTCAAAAATTAATGCTGCAATGCTGCAATGCCTGAATGTAATTGCCAGAGTTATTGGAGAAGAAAGAGTTATTATGTGACAGAAGAGTATCAGTGAACCTGAAGGGAAAAGTCTACAAGATGTGTGTCCAGTGCTATCTTACAGAGTGGAGACATGGCACCTGAAGAAAACTCAAGAAGGAAGACTGAAAGCGACAGAGATGAGAATATTCCGGATGGATATGTGGAGTGATGAAGATATATAAAGTGAAGCTTACTTACATCAGAGAATCAGTGAAGGTACTAGAGGCATCCATGGGTGACTGATGCCTCCTGGTTCTGAGGGGGCACCAGCAGACGATCACTGATAGGGAGGTGGGGGGGCAGCGGCTGATTGCCAACACCAGAAGTGACACCAGCAAAAACAGAAGTACTGCCAGGACTTCTTGGGGGGATGGGCCTGCACTCCCAACCCAGTCAGTGAGGGCCAATTTCAGGGGGGTCACATGCCCCCCATACCCCTCCTACACATCGCCTATGGAGGCATCTAAGAATGTATGAGAAAGAAGATTGTCATGGTATGGGTATGTTCAAAGGAATCCAGAACAATATGTGGGAAAAGAAGTTACCAGAATGGCCCTACCAAGGAGAAGGGGAAGAGGAAGACCAAAGAGAGATGGAGAGATATAGTGGAGAAGGACATGAGAGAGAAGGAGTTGGAAGAAGAAGATATGTATGACTAAAGCCAGCGGAGAGCAATGATCAATAACAGCGACCCCATATAGACAGGACAAACAAGGAAAAAAGAAGATTAAAGAAAGAGTACGCTTAAGCATAGATAAATGACGAACATGTTGAAAAGGAGATCTGATATTCAGCTGAGTTTCTCTGCCATTTGTCACTTAGGGATTCACCTCTCCACAGGCTCATCTAAGGTGGAAATGACTGTAATATTGTTACAAAATATGAAGCCAAAATTAGCTTAATCAATGTTATGAGACCGATTGTAGAAATACTTTCTTGGAACAATATAGACATAAGCTAAATACAGGTGTTAAGTGTCTACCAGGAGAATTGCTAGTCTCCCAATAGAAACTACAAGCCTATAGCATTCGTTGAATTTCTCCAGCAGAAAAAATGCCACCTGCAGGAGAAAAATCTTCCTTTTTCAATAAGGAAAATAACTTCTGTAGTAAAGTTTCTCTCACAGTAAAGAATACCTGTATACTTTCCCACCACTTCACTCCTGCAAGGATGTGGGAGCAGACAATAGGTTTGGCCAGTTGTTTCCTCTTCTCTGCTCCTCACCTGCTGCCCAGACTGGAGGTCCCTGGTCAGGGGAAAGGTCAGGGAGATTTGCCTCACTGCTCCCATCACCTACTGGACCAATCAGGGAGGGAGCAGCTCCTGCTGCAGTCTGCCTCTTCCCTAAGCATTGCTGGGAAGAGCAGTCAGCCAGGTCTGACCACTCATGTAGGTTCCTAACTGTGTTACAGGACCTCTATCTAACCCAGGAGGTGCACAGTACCACCAGGGGGAATGTCTTGTTAGACCTGGTCCTGGCCACAAGTGATGACCTGGTGAGGGGACTGCGGGTGCTCGATCATCTGAGCAATAGCGATCATTGCCTATTGGAATTCACCATCCAGCACAGGGTGGCAAAGGTCTGCAGCAAGACAGCAGCCCTGGACTTCAGGAGAGTGGATTTCATTGAGGTAAGGAAACTAGTCGGGGAAGCACTGAGGTCCCGGAGGGGTGGGGAGTTGGGAATCCAAGAAGAGTTGTCATTTCTGAAGGAGACGATCCTCCAAGCCCAAAGGGTGGCAATCCCAACATGGATCAAAGCGGGCAAGAGTGCTCAAAAGGCCCCATGGCTCACCAAATGCATCCAGGAATGTCTCAAAGCTAAGAAGGAGATGAAGGGACACCCAATGGAAGGGAGGGGCCATCACCAGAGAGGACTATACCTCTGTTGTTTGGAATTGTAGAGGGGCTGTAAAGAAGGCCAAGGTGGAGATGTAACTGGGACTAGCAACCCAGATCAAGGATAACAATCCTTTTTTTAAATATATAGGGGGTAAAAAGAAGGTTCCAGATAATGTGAGGCCTTTGCAGGACACACTTGGAAATTTAGTGCTCTCACCAAATGACAAAGCTAACCTATTTAACAATTTCTTTGCCTCCATTTTTGTGAGCAGGGACCAGGTCATCCCGCCCCCCCACACTGGGATCCCCGATGGTCTCAGGGGAGGTGCAGCCAGGCTCAGGGTAAGAGAGGACCTAGTCAGGGACCTGATGGTGGGACTGGACATGTTCAAATCAGCAGGTCCTGACAATCTCAACCACAGAGTGCTGAGGGAATTAGCAGAGGTCATTGTGAAACTCCTGGCACAGCTTTATGAGCACTCGTGCTGCTTTGGTGAGGTGCCAGAGGACTGGAAAAGGGCCAATGTGGTCCCCATTTTCAAAAAAGGAAGGAAGGAGGACCCAGGAAATAATAGGCCTGTTAGTCTTACCTCAGTCCTGAGGAAGCTCTTTGAGAAAATTATCCAGGTGCACATCTGCGAGGGGAAAGTAGGAGAGTGTATGCTTAGGGGCAACCAACACCAACATGGGTTCATTAGAGGGAGGTCATGTCAGACCAACCTGGTGGCCTTCTACAACCAGGTCACAAAATCCTTGGACACAGGTGTTGCGGTGGATGTAGTCTTTCTGGACTTTAGGAAACCTTCGACACTGTCTCTCACCCCATTCTCATTAAAAAATTAGGAGATTGTGGTGTTGATGCCTACACAGTCAGATGGGTTGCCAATTGGTTGGAGGGCTACACCCAGAGAGTGGTGGTGGATGGGTCATTTTTGACCTGGAGGAATGTGGGCAGTGGGGTCCCCCCGGGCTCAGTCCTCGGGCCTGTGCTGTTCAACAACTTCATCAGCAACTTGGACAAAGGGTTGAAAAGCATCTTGTTCAAATTCACAGATGACACTAAGATGTGGGGAAAAGTGGGCACGCTAGAATGGACGGACAGGCTGCAATTGGATCTGGACAAGTTACAGGGATGGGCAGATGAGAATAAGATGGGATTCAATACTGACAAGTGCAGAGTACTGCACCTAGGAAGAAAGAACCAGCAGCATGCCTACAGGCTAGGGAACTCCCTTCTCATCAGCACAGAGGCAGAAAAGGACCTTGGAGTCATTATAGACTCCAAGATGAACATGGCCTGTCAATGTGGGGACGCAGTTAGGAAGGCTAACCGAACTTTGTCATGCATCCACAGATGCATCACAAGCAGGTCCAAGGACGTGATTCTCCCCCTCTATGCGACATTGGTCAGGCTGCAGTTGGAGTACTACATCCACTTCTGGGCGCAGCACTTCAGGAGGGATGTGGACAACATCAGGAGGGTCCAGAGGAGGGCCACTCATAGTTTCATAGTTGGTAGGGTTGGAAGGGACCTGAGGAGATCATCTAGTCCGACCCAGTACCATGGAAGGAAAGAGTACTGGGGTCAAACGACCTCGGCCAGAATTTCGTCCAGCCTTTTTTTAAAGATCCCCAGGGTAGGAGCCAGCACCACTTCTTTTGGAAGTTGGTTCCAGGTCCTAGCCGCCCTGATAGTGAAATAGTGCCTCCTAATGTCCAGCCTGAAACTACACTCCACTAGCTTGTGTCTGTTGTTTCTTGTAACTCCCAGGAGTGCTCAGAGGAACAGGGACTCTCCCAATGCCTGCTGGTCCCCCATGACTAGTTTGTAGACTGCCACTAGATCCCCTCTCAGCCTTCTCTTGTGGAGGCTGAACAGGTTCAGGTCCCTCAGCCTCTCCTTGTAGGGTCTGCCCTGCTGCCCCCTGATCATGCAGGTGGCCCTCCTTTGGACCCCCTCCATATTGGCCACATCCCTCCTGAAGTGCAGTGCCCAGAACTGGACGCAGTACTCCACCTGCGGCCTGACCAGTGTTGCATAGAGGGGGAGGATCACCTCCTTGGATCTGCTTGAGATGCATCTGTGGATGCATGACAAGGTATGGTTGACCTTCCTGACCGCATCCCCACTTTGTCAGCCCATGTTCATTGTGGCATCAATGATGACTCCAAGATCCTTTTCTGTCTCAAAACTGGCGAGAAGGGAGTTCCCCAGCCTATAGATGTGCCTCTGGTTCTTCCTCCACAGGTGCATTACCCTACACTTGTCAGTGATGAACCCCATCCTGTTCTCATCAGCCCACCCCTGTAACCTATCTAGATCTGCTTGCAGCATGTTCCTTCCTACTAGCATACCCACTTCACCCCACATCTTAGTGTCATCTACAAATTTGAACAGGGTGCTTTCTACCACTTCGCCCCTGTCACTGATGAAGATGTTGAATAGTGCAGGCTCAAGGACCGAGCCCTGGGGAACCCCACTGACTACATCCCTCCAGGTTGAATAAGACCCATCCACCACCACCCTCTGGGTGCAATCCTCCAGCCAGTTAGTGACCCGTCTGACTGTGTAGGCATCGACACCACTGTCTCCTAGTTTCTTACTGAGAATGGGGTGAGAGACCGTGTCGAAGGTCTTCCTGAAGTCCAGAAAGACTATATCCACTGCGACACCTGCATCCAAGGACTTGGTGACCTGGTCATTGGCCCTTTTCCAGTCCTCTGGCACATTGCCCGAGCACCATGAGTGCTCGTAGATCTGTGCCAGAGGTCCCGCAATGACCCCTGCTAATTACTTCAGCACACTGGGGTGGAGATCATCAGGATCTGTGGATTTAAATACATCTAGTCCCTCCAGAAGTTCCCTGACAAGGACCTCATTAACCCTAGGCCTGGGTGTGCCACCCACAGGGCCCTTGGGGGTGCCAGTGGGGGAGATATCTGGGTCCCTCCTCAGAAATATGGAGGCAAAGAAATTGCTGAATATGTTAGCTTTACCGTCAGGTGAGATGACCGGATTCCTAGCGTGTGCCCCAGAGTGGGGCAGAAGGACAGGCCCTATAAGGAGAGGCTACGAGAACTGAACCTGTTCAGCCTCCACAAGAGAAGGCTGAGAGGGGATCTGGTGGCCATCTATAAACTGGCCAAGGGAGACCAGCAGACAATGAGAGAGTCCCAGATCCCCTGAGCACTACTGGGAGTAACAAGGAATAACGGACATAAATTGATAGAGAGTAGATTCAGGCTAGATATCAGAAGGCACTACTTCACAGTCAGGGTAGCTAGGATCTGGAACCAACTTCCAAGGGAAGTGGTACTCCTCCTACCCTGGGGGTCTTCAAAAGGAGGCTAAATAGACACCTTGCTAGGGTCGTCTGACCCCAACATTCTTTCCTGCCCATGGTAGGGGGTCAGACTTGATGATCTGCTCAGGTCCCTTCCGACCCTGCCAACTATAAGCCTGGCACTGTCTGGCTTTGGGAATGATATGGGGGCTTTTCCCCCTAATTTCTCTGCTCTGTCCCACAAGACAGGGAATGGAGGATGCTTTCTATTCCCCAGACCCCAGTGCAGTCTGGGAATGGCATGGGAAGTTTTCCCCACTCCTCTCTTCCTCCTGGGGACTGGGAGTGGAAAATCTAATGCTTTCCCTGAACCAGGATGACCCTGGTTTGGTAAAGGTGCAGAGGGCAATAGATAGGGGGCAGCTGTAAGTTGAATCCCTCTCCCACAAAGATTTCTACAAAGGAACCAGACATTTCCACCAATAGAAATTAATCCCTATTTGTGGCCTTCCAAGTGATATCAGGAGAGGGTACTCCTCCTTGATAATGTTATCAAGAACTATATTATACCCAACAGCCACAGATCTACTTTTTAAGACACACAGGAGGTGATCTATCATTGTAGCTTTTGCAATTACTACCGATAAAAGCCAAGGTCAAATACTTAATAGAGTGGAAATTTATCTACCATGGCCTGTGTTTGAACATAGCCAGCTATTATGGTGCTTTGTCCACTGGACAACCTGAAAATGCTAATTATACAGAAAATATTCAGGAAATATTACCAAACATGGAAAATATTTATAACAAAATACAGCATTCCACAAAATCCAAGTGAAGTTCAAAATTATAACACATTCCCACAGGATCACATTGTGTTTATCTTGCCTTCATGACTTGCAAAAAAGTGACCTTTACTATGTTTATGATCAGAAGACATGACATACCGAGTTAGACCAATGGTGCATCTCACCCAGTATCCTGTTTCCGACAGCGACAGTGGTGGATGCTATAGAGGGAAAACACAAAACTGCTTCTCTCTGGAGTGATCTATTCCTTTTTCAATACTCTTCCTAGCACCCACGATTATTGGTTTAGAGATGTGAGAAGAAACATCTCCAACTATTCTGTTCACTACCCATTAACAGATCTATCATCCATGGATTCATCAAGTCCCTTTTCGACCCTGGCTATGCTATTTGCTTCTATCAGATCCTGTGGCAATGAGTTCCACAAGTTAACTATGTGTTGTGTAAAAAAATACTAGGTTTGTTTAAATGATGTTTTTAAATGCTCATCTGAAGCTACTCTGAGTTCAGCAATGATTTAAAATGTAAGGGGACTATTTCATTATATTTTTAACATCAGTTTTGTCCTGAGATTCTGTAGGAATATTTTGAGGCAAAAGTCTGTAAATCTCTCAATCAGCTGATGGGTAAGGTGGAAAAGAGTAAAAAATGTTGCTGATTTTTAGACAGAGCTAATATGTTCCACTTGACTGAAGATTTCAAGGTTTTTTACATTATCTTTATGCAATTTTAACCCTGAATATGGCTGAAGTTGAAATGGAAAATCAAGGAACAGCTGAACTGTAGAAGGAAAAACTATGGCACAGTGGAAGGAAGAGAAGTTGTGAGAACAAATAAAAAGGACTCAAGAGGAGCATCAAGGGGACCGTCTAGGTGAGTGGGAATGTACATTTCCCCGGAGACAGATAGCAGTGGCACATAGTCAAGACACTTCTACTTGTCCCCAGGGAACGCCCCTACACACACACTCTGGCACACGGCAAATTGCCCTGGGTAGGGTAGGGGATGCTGTGGCCAGCACCTGGGATTACCCCAGTTGCCTTACCTGGGGTCTCCTGGTGCTTCAGTGGCAGCGATCTGCATGCACAGAGCCTGACCAGCAGCTAGAGCATGGCTCTGGCCAGCCAGGCTCTGGTTCAGGCACTGCACACTCCAACCACATGCACCACTTTTTTAAAGCACTTTTTTACATTCCTGGATTTCCAGTATCTAATTTTGGCTCCACGCTGCAAATGTGCAGCATAGAGAACTTTTTCACATGCACTGCTTGCATTTTGCAGAACCTCAAAAGCCTTTGAGGAGCTGCAAAGTGCATGTTCCTGTTCATCTGGATGCACCCAGGATGACCAACAGAGTAATGTGTTTGATTCTGTGTACAGCCTGAAGCATCTTTTAACTTAAAGCCCTCAGAGAGCTTGCAGTTGGAAAATAAATTTGGTGTAAAGATTATTTCCCAAATAACTCTTATATTCAAAGAAAATATGCAATCACAATAAATGCTTTTAGCAAAAATGTGCTGGGTATGCAGTTGTGTACATATAAAGGATCTTACCACCAGTACATAATAATATATGACTGGTCACAGGATATAGTACTGGATATGCATGGAATCATAGAAAAATATTTGAATGCTTTAGGAGCACAAGTCTACTTGACAGTCATTACAGGTGAATAAAGAAGTGCTCTGGGAGTGGGGGAGGGGAGGGGGAGTGCTTTAATTAGAGCGGCTCTCAGAGCCGCTCTAATTAAAGTGCCTGGAGCGTCACATGTATCAGTATCACCATGCTGAAAAATGGCAGTGGGGGCACTTGAACTAAAGCTCATCAAATTGAAACTCTGTTTCATTTCATGACCTTGAAGAGCCTTTCCTTATTTTGCTCAACATTTTCCAATATTTCTAGATTCCGTGCTTTAAATACACTGAACCCATTTTTGGTCAGTTATCTCGAGGTAAATCCAAACTGATGCCATTCATTTCAACAAAAATATACCAGGTTAAATGAAGACAAGTTTGGACCCACTGAAATTATTGTTGTAATATATTTATAATACCTCAAAATAATATGAAAACAAAGGGACCGCTGATTCCATTGACACATCGAATAGAGTATGGATTGCTCCCTCATGGATTAAAGGAGGGAAGCAAAGGGCCAATCCAAAGGTATATGTAAAGCACGCCTTTCCAGAGAGAATCCTTTTAGAGTTATATCAAATAGATTGCAAATAATTAGCACAGATTTCATAACAGGTTTTGCACAAATGAAGGCTACTGCGCTGCTGATACATACGCTGATGTTGAAATTCCACTAATACAGTCACCAGAGGTGTAGTCAGTCTTAAACCAATTTTAGATAGGAAAGTAATTATTGTTCTGAGTGAGAGCATGTGCAATGTAATGAATGCTGTCACCAACAATTAATGCTATTGGAAGTGAGTACCCATCACTTTCCAAATTTATGTTCATGATTTGTCAGTAAATGGAATGGTTATTTTAGAATAAGACTGCAGATACTGTAGTATAAATAAAAATAAAGGAAGGAAGCAATAAATAAACAAAGGATGTCCATTGTAATTCAGCATAAATTATCCAGACCATTGTGTTAACATGTTAACTATGTTCCAGTCCAAAGGAGATAATCTGGTAGTCAGACTAGTAAGTAAATATTTGGCAAGCAATACTTTTTCAGTATTGAAATTCATAATTACGGTTCCCTCACTCAGCAATAATTGAATATATCTAATTGCTCTTCTGTTCAACTTTAATGCTAGGTTTCAACCTCATGAATGGACAGGAAAGCAACATTAGAGAGATTATTCTAGAGTTGCTTTCCCTCCTGTACAATGATTTGAACTCAAGCAATAAAATTAAATGGAAAAGGCACTATACTAGATTTTCAATTACAGCAGAGGCAGGGAGCCATAATTATCCCTTTCATTACTGAAATACTCTTCATAGCTGCCCAGGCTGAATCCCTGCTGCTGTTACTGCAGTTGCTACTGTTCTTAAATTGAAGCGCCCTTGAAAACAGATGAGGCTAAAGGTTACAAAATGAACTAAAAAATGCAGGCAATGTATATCTAAGGGAAAAAACCTAGAGAGAAAAAAGAAGAGGAACACAGATGTACAGACCCTCATTTGTGCTCACTCTCTGCTGGAAAGTGATAAGACTTTTACAGTTTTATTGTAAATTAAAATGGCAGTAACATTGCAGTTAGGTTGCCTACATACATGAAATGCAATCTTGATTTTTGTCTGTCTAAAACTATTGAAACCCATGGTACTGTGCAGTAGATTATACACTAGTTCTGATCAGTGAAGTAAATTCTATTTCTCATATACTTTTATTTTATTTTATTTTATTTCCAGATCCTGTTGGGGAAAAAGGATTACATTTCTGTTTAGGTGCCATAATTTAGGTACCAGAATTTAGAGGACCCACATGCATTTCACTTCAGATTTGAAAGAAAAAAAAAATCTAACCCAAAACTAATTTACTAATTTTGAGATTGATATTGCTGGTCATGACTTTAGGAGACTTTGCAGAGTGGCAAATTTCAAGGTTATAATGAAAATGTATTTGCAGCCTTAACTAAGGCTACCTCACCAAAAATAACCCTTTTTGCCAGATGGACATACAAAGCAGACCCTCCAGTACAAACTGATCATTGAAGCTGATATAACATATAGTCACTACATTCTTCAGCCTGCATTGCTCCTTGCTAAACAACTTAATTAGACAGAAAACATTCTGTGTCTTCTCCCATTTTCTAGTGCACAGGAAAATGGGGCATCATTCCCTAATCAAGAAAGATGATTAAAGGAGAAGGAAGTGTTTTTAAGACAATGACAGACTATTTCAGGCAGAGATATCACAGGAAGACATATAAGCTAAGTACAGACACTCAAAAAGCCCAAGGCTGAATTGATTCAATCTTCACAAGTTAGTCTAAAATGCACAGATTAAACAGATAAGTAAGTGAAAGACATTCACTTTTGACTCTGGAAATGCACCCACATGCCTGCAGTGGCCAGGCCAGAAGTGGGGGGGTGGTACTGGAGCATGCCTCCATGCTTAGCTGTAGCAGATAGTTAGGGCTAAGCCTAGTCCTCCCACCCAGCAAGAGAGGGCTTGTGAGGGAGGTGCAAAGCATCCTGGGATGCTGGGGGACTGAGAGTTAAATTTGAATCTGGAGGGGATCTGGGACAGAAGTTCAATAAACAGATTTAACCTAAATCAGTGAAGCTTGATACTACATCCATCCAGGTTTATCTTAAACTTGTTTCAGCCATTTTGGAAGCACTTTATGTACACTGAACTTCTGTTGTGTTACAGATTTGAACTGGTTTCTGATAGCTTACACAAATTAATGTGTAATTTTTTTTGTCCCTAGCCATAATGCCCATGAGTAGGAGAGAAAAGAAAAACCTTAACTGTAGGAAAATGGATCAATGCTTGAGTCCCAGAGGTAGGCTAAGTAAAATATTAGGAAAATGTGACAGCCATTTTATAATAAATCATGTCAAACACAAGGACAAAGCTTCTTTATTATCAAGTAGAGATTCAGTGGTAATCAGATACTGATTTAAAATGCACCACAAGAGACATGCCATGCAGTAAGATACATTAGGAGATCTCGCCTCCCTCAGAAGAATCACTGAAACTTCCAGTCACTGACAACGAGAGCTGTCTGACCATTAAGATATGCAGATGGGCATAGGTGGCTCTGGGAGGACACTGCATACAATGACCATGCCCTAGACATAATAGTCACTACACAACTCATAAGCACTTTTTTTTGTTTTATAAACCATACTATCCTAAGAATATTAAATTATTTCTTAATTTTACAAGAAAAAGATTCTTATGAAGGTATCTTCTGAAGAGTTACAGAAACTAGTGGGTTTTTTTCTTCCTGATTTTGGATCATGGAGATTATCTGAATTTGAAACCTTTACCTTGTGGGTAGAGGGAGAAGTCTTAGCACCATAATAATGGGAGATACTTCATTATGTACTTCACCTGAATAAATAAGTTATGATGAAGTTATGTGAATATAGCATGTGCACTAGCTGCCACAACCTGCCACTTATCAATTCAGATTTTCTAATAAAATATCAATGTCTTTGTTTTTTTCTTTCCTTTTTTCAAAATGGCCACCAACAGGAGTGTTTGCTTGGAGCTCTGAGACCTTCTCCCTGTTTTGTGATCCTTTCTACTTCTCTTGCTTCGTTTTCCCTCCCCCAAACAGTCTGACTCATTTCTCACCGTAGCCCTGCACTTTTCATTACTTTTTCTGGCCTTTTCTTCACCCATTTAAAGCCCTTTCTCCTGCAAGAACCCTCTCCCCTAACCCCAGGTTTATTTTATTTTTCTCACCTCTCACTGCAACTGCTCTGCTGCTTATTCTTTTCCCTTCTCCTCCCAGGCATATTGCTCACCTTTCCCCCTCCCCTGGTGTTTGGTTGTTTGGTTTCCAGCTTCTTTGTTCCCTGGAGCAGAGGGCTGCCCATCCCCCACCCCTCTGGTTCCTTGCAGGGCTAACCTTGTTTTTTTTCTATAATGGCTGAAGGTAGCTCCCAGCAGTTCACTGCTGGAGCTTCTACCCCTCTGAACCAGAGCTTTGGTCTCTAGCTTCATGCCCCTCCCTCCATTGGAGTGGATTAGTGTGCTGCTGCTGTGGGGGTGCTGGTAGGCTGCAAAAATGCCCTTTATGTTGCCCAGGTGAGTTTGGTCCCTTTTCCTCAGCTCCCCTTCTTTGGTGTTTGAGGTTGTGGTAGCAGGTATGTCTGTCGGGGTCATTTTTTGCCTCTCAACACCTTTAGATACACCGGCCGTTTGGATGATAGGCTCTAATGTTCCCCCATTTTTCTTGGATGACAAGCTCACCAACTGCCTGAGCCCTTATGGCATGGTGACAGGCCCCGTTCATAGACTGCTGCTTGGCAGCACGAACGCTGAGCTTCGGCACGTCTTGTCCTTAAATGGCAGACGTTCATGATTCTTGACAGGGAGGGTCAGAGTTTGCCCCACTCCATGTCTTTCCTGATTGATGGGCAGTGGCATGAGGTTTACCTCACTACTGGGGACATCTCATGCTTTCACTGTGGTAGCAGGTCCCATCTGGCTACTCAGCACCCAAAAATGTCAGCCTCAGTGGAGCCACCTGTGGCTATGCCCAGTGGTGGCTCATCCACCTCTGGTGCAGCAGCCCTGTCCAGTGATGGGGATGGGCCTTCCTCCCAGCTACTCCCCACTTTTTCAGAGTCAACTGGCTCCGTGGCAGTGGACCTGGGCACCCCCTTTCCTTCCCTCATAGGGGAGGTTTTAGCTTTTCTTGCTGGGATGGGCAAGTCCCACAAATAGAAGGGGTCTTCCAAAAATGCCTCATCATCCCCTCAAGACCTCCCACCACTTCAAGGGGAGCTGAGGTTAGTGAGCAGAAACCCCCAACTCTGTCTGCCTCCTCGGCCCCACTCCCAGGCCCTGTAGTGGTTGGGGGTGACCTGGGGGCAGAGGCGGTGGCAGGGGGGGGTCTGCTGGCCCTCCCCCCACTTCTCAGCTCCTTGAGCCTAATGAGGTCAACATGGAGATTGGTCCCTCTGGGAGCTGCAAGTGGCTCCAGATGCAGGAGTGCCTGGCCCGGGAGATAGCCCCTCCCAAGAATTCAGGGACTGATGCTCTCCCCCACCCCCCAGGACCCCTTGGAGGATGCTGCTCCCACAGGGCCTGATGCCGAGACTCCTGGTGAAGGGTCAAGTCCCCCCCTCCCCGGCTTAGGTGGCTCTCAGTGCAGAACATATACCCTCCTTCTCAGGGTCAGATTTTGATTCTGCCTTTGAGGATGAGTTGACAGAAGTCCTGCCTCAGGAGGTGGCATCCCCCAATGCAGCTACAGCTCCCTTTTCCATGGAGAAGGTCTCCACCTCAGAGATGGAACCTGTTCCTGCTTCTGCAGAAACTCCCTGTGCTGGTCACTCTGTTGAGTGCCTTCTTGAGTTTCTTGATCAAACCAACCACCCATAGAAGGTTGCAAAGAGAATTCGCAACTGGTTCTTGAAAACTGAGATGTTCATGCTTTCCACCAAAGCTGCAGCAGTGGTGCTTCACCCCATTCCAGAGAAGCAGCATTACAGTTTTCACCTGAGGAAGCTTACGGGTGATGTTGGGTGATTCACAGGGTGGTGGTTTGTAGGCCCATTTTTTCCCTTTCCTGCACGCTCACTTGTCTCTGGTGTTCTTCTCTTCTCTTTTGACTTGCATGTCCCCCTTTCTATACCACTCATACATGCTTGTATAGGCTTTGGCTCTCTCAATGCCACCAGCTGCTGAGCCCCTGTGATGCAGACGTCTCTCTTCAATTTTCTGAGCCAGAGCCAACTAAATGTCACCTTTGTGCACAAAATGCATGCTCATGCAGCAGCTGATCAAGCCAATTGGCATGCTGCCTAGCAGGGCCGTCTGTTCCTGGGTCATAGCACATCCCTCAGCACAGAAGTCATGATCCTCTTGTTGCCACAGCTGACACCTGACTTGGCGGTTGCCCAAGAGGTTGACCCTGATTGCCTGCTGACTGTCTTTGTTGGCACTACATTGCCTCCTCCTTTTTACCATCTCTGCACCTGATGTTGGGTGGGAATGGCTCACTCTATTTTTGACCCTGACTGATATTTTAACAGACAGCAGCTGATAGCAACACTCTTCTCCTTGGTGGGGACCTTCATTTTCACAATCGATGAGCAGCTTGAACAGAATGGGCCAGAACCCCATCCATCCTTGACCTAGCAGATGTAGACTGCTTTGGAGGAAGTGGACTTCATTGCCATTTCCAAGCTGAGGTGAGGTAGTACATCTGGCTGATGATGACCACTGTTTGGATTGCCATGGCATGCCATGTCCACTTGCACATTGCCAGGCTTTACCTGCCAGCCCTTTGGGGTGGCTGCCTCAGCCCACCTAGACTCTTGTATCACAGTCCATGGATAGCAATCTGGGCGGTGGACTCAGTACTTCCTTCACTCTTCCTGTGCCTCCTGACAGTGATGCCAGGATTTTACCTTGATACCCCTGAGGGGCCCTGTACAAATGGGAAGTTCATATCCACTGTGCCCTCATCCTTTCCACTTGTCCTGACTGAGGTGGTGGTGGCATATAGTGGCAATGGCCCTTGGTGCCTTGCTTGTGGTGCTAGACTTGGGCCTCTCAGACACTGCCTATTTGTTTTCTTTTTCATACCAGGCAGCTTAGGCAGGTGCATCTGCTTGGTCAACTTTGTGTTTGGTTTGGCCAAGACAGCCACCCTCTTGAGCTGAAGGAGTCAGCTTACTGGGGCCAGTACTGATGCTGCCCTATGGCTCTTCTGGTTTTTGGTCTGGGCACACCCTTCACTGCAATTCTTACATGCAGTTTTTTCAGTGGAGAGCACCTGCCTTCCAGGCATGTTTGACCATTTAGGTGGTGTTCTGTGGTGCCCATTTGGCCCTCCCACTGTCAACTACACGCCCCCCCCCCCCCCCCGCCACACACACACACTCCTTCTGGGGTACTGGCACAGGCCCTAGTGGATTGCTGTGCTACTGGATGTTTTTTGTTTTTGTCTATAAGGGCAAAGCTTGCAGGCTAGCCCCAGGCTCTGTGCTCTGCACCTGGGCCCCTGTGTGGTCTGTCCTTTGTTGTTTTGCTGTATTGTTCTTGCCTTTCCCCTACTAACATTTATAAAAGTAAAAAAAAAAAAGTTTGTCTGTCTGTCTGCCTGCCTGTCTTTCTAACAGGAGAAGGGATTACAGGGATTGCATAGAGTATAGGGGTTAATTAAAGGGAGCAAGCTCACTTATAATGAGACTCTATTGACACTATGGAAAGATTGTTGATGACCAGAACCCTTGTCGTAGTGCCTCAGAAACACAGATCTCTGACATTTGTGAAAAAGGGAAATTTTGTTAGCTTCCAGTGACAGGAATAGGAATATCCATAGGACCTTGAGGATCAGTATTTTCAAGGTACAGATATACAGAATGGTTACAAAAATGTCACTAATTTGGAACAAATCTGTAGTCTTGTGTGAAGTACCGTGGCTCTTACCCCAGTGAGCACCCAGCCAGCTGGCCTTGTTGTGTGCAAGTCAAAGGGAGTGACTCATGCTTTGGAAGAGTTTACTAAAGGGAAAGGCTACAGGCAGGCCGGCCAGATGAGGAACTCCAGGAGTAGCAAAGCAATGAGACTGATAAGTGTCAAGCCTTATTTTCTCTTCTGTGTTTGTTTTTGAATTGGAAAAAGAATGACCCAGGACAAGGCTGACCTGCAATAAGGGATTTTGTGTTATAAGTTGAATTGATGCCTAGATGGGGTCCTCAACCCAGTGGACCGTATTGTGGCTGAAGGAGTGGAAGAGGCCATGAAAAAAGTGGGGCAAAGGCAATACCACAAAACCCCAGCACTTACGAGGAGTGACGAATAGAGAAGAAGGGATACATCCAGTGCAGAGGACAAGAAACCAGTGTTGGCAGACAGGAATGAGTGTGATGAGAGACTGACTGTATGCTGGACCTGGAAGGGCTGATGTAGGTAGTAAAAGGGACAACTCAACTCAGGTTTGCCAATCCTATGCTAAGAGTGCATCCCACTGCAACAGAAACCTGTGATCCTGAACAGTGGGCCCAGAGCTAACCAGTGCAGTTAGAGTTGGGCAGGACTTGGGCATCCTTAACCAGACAAGGACCTGATGTTCAAAAACTCTGGTGCCCAATGATGGGGTGAGCTCATGTCAGTATATCCCATCAAGGTGTGGTGAGCAAGTCATTAAAAGGCAGCTCAGAAAAGAAAGGCAGCAAGAAGAAACTCTGGGGAACCACTACACATGGCTCTTTCTTGGGGAGGCATGCAAAGATCCAGAGTGTAAGTGAACTGTGGGTAGTGGTGTTTTCACTTTTCTACTTAACCTTCTACTCTAAACATTAACTTCTATTACCTCGGATGTCTGTGCATGAATGAACAGAGACTGGGAAACAACCAGGAAGAACTGGAAGTTCTCTGACAATCACAGAACTATGACACAATCGGCATAACAGAGACTTGGTGGGATAGCTCACATGACTGGAGCGATGAACAACACATGCCCCAAAGACCTGGGTCACAGCAACTGCCAGCAGGTGGTGGCAACAGGGGTGTGGTGGTGGGGAGCATGGAGCTCCCGCAGATGGCCGTAGCAGTGTTGGTGGGGGGGAGGTGCAGTGAGCAGCGACTGCCCATAGGCACCAGCAACAGCAGCAGAGGTGCTTCCATCGGGGGATGCACTGCCAGTCTCAGGGGGTACACATGCATTTGCATGCACCCCCTTCACATTACCAATGACTGAAGCACTGTCATAGTTGGATATAAACTGTTCAGAAAGGATAGGCAGGGGAGAAGAGGAGGAAGGGTTGCTCTTTATGTAAAAAGAGCTACATGATTGCTTAGAGTTTCAGTATAAAACTGGAGATGGGCCTATTGAAAGTCTCTAGGTTAGGGTCAGAGGGGAAAACAACAAGGGTGATGTGGTGATGGATGTCTGCTATAGACAACCAGACCAGGAGGATAAGGTGGATGAGGCTTTCTTTAAACAGCTAGCACAAGCTTCCATGTCACAAGCCCCAGTTCTTATGGGGCTGAAAGTTCCCCCGGTTATGATGAAAGTTCAATACAGAAATGTGAAGGCAATCCAGAAAGTTTTTGGAGTGTTCTGGGGACAACTGCCTGGTGTAAGATTTGGAGAGGCCAATTATGACCAATGTTCTTCTTGACCTGCTGCTCACAAACAGGTCAAAATGGTGGGGAATGTATCAGTGGATGCCAACTTGGGCAGCAGTGACCATGAAATGATTAAATTCAGGATCCTGAGGAGACATTAGGAAGGAGAACAGAAGAATAAAGACCCTGGATTTCAGAAAAGCAGACTTCAATTCACTCAGGGCATGATCCCCTGGGAAACCTGTCTGATGGGGGAAGGAGTCCAGGGGAGCTGGCTGTATTTTAAACAAACCTTACTGAGGTCACAGAAATGAATCATTGTGATGTGCTAGAAACTAGAAACTATGGCAGAAAAATCAGCTTGGCTAAGCAGAAAATTCTTCAGTCAGTTAAAACACAAAAAGAAAGCTTACAAAAAGCATAAACATGAACAGGGATGAAATCCGGAAGGTCAAAGCACAATTGGAGTTGCAGCTAGCAAGGTCATGAACGGTAACAAGAACAGTTTCTACAAGTTTCTCTTTAAGAAGGGGAAGATCAGGGAAAGTATGGGTCCTTTATTGAATGGGGAGGCAACCTAGTGACAGATTATGTGGAAAGGGCTCAAGTACTCAATGCCTTTTTACCTTAGTTTTCACATGCAAGGTCAGCTTACAAAGTACATTACCTGGCAGCACAGTTTGGGGAGGAGATGAGCATGTGACAGTAGCAAAAAAACAGGTTAAGAACTACTTAGAAAAGCTGGATGTGTTCAAGTCCATGGGATCAGACACAATCACCTGAGGGCGAGGGAGTTCATTAATGTGATTGCAGAGCCACCGGCCATTATCTTTGAAAACTCATTGAGTGATCCAGAAAGGTCCCAGACAATTGAAAAAAGGCAAATATAGTGCCCATCTTTAGAAGGGGGAAGAAGGAGAATATGGGGAAATTACAGACTGGTCAGCCTCACTTTTGTCCCTGGAAAAAAAATCATGGAGCATATCCTCAACAAATCCTTTTCTAAGCATATACAGGAGAAGGAACAGTCAGCATGGATTCAACGGGCAAATCATGAGTTATTGCCTTTTATTATGAGATAACTGGCTCTGTGGATGCAGGGAAAGCAGAAGACATGCTATACAATTATTTTCAAAGCTTTGGATATGGTATCCTATAGCATTATCACAATCAAACTAAGGAAGTATGGCTGGATGAATAGACTAAGGTGGACAGATAACTGGCTGAATCGATGGGTTCAAAGGGTATTAATTAATGGTTCAATGCCTAGTTGGCAGCCAGTGTCAAGTGGAGTGCACCACGGGCTGGTCCTGCAGCTCGCCTTGTTCAATATCTTCATCAATGACCTGGAAGATGGAATGGAGTACACCCTCAGTAAGTTTGCAGATGATACCAAGCTGGGAGCAGTAGGAGATACACTGCAAGGTAGTTCTAGGACCTAGAGAGAGCCCCATAGATTGGAGGATTAGACCAAAAGAAATTGCATGAAGGTGAATAAGGACAAGTGCAAAATCCTGCACTTAGGATGGAACAATCCCATGCACTGGTACAGCCTAGGAACTGACCAGCTAAGCAGCAGCTCTGAAGAAAAGGACCTGGGAGTTATAATGGACAAGAAGCTAAATATGAGCCAACAGTGTGTCCTTGCTGGGAAGAAGGCTAACAGCATTGTGGGCTGCCTTAGTAGGAGTGTTGCCATAAGATCAAGGGAAGTGATTATTCACCTCTATTTGGCACTAGTAAGGCCGCATCTGGAGTACTGTCCAGTTTTGGGGCCTCCACTGCAGAAAGCATGTGAACAAATTGTACAGAGTCCAGTGAAGGAAAACAAAAATTGGTTAGGGGCCTGGGGCACATGAGTAATGAGGAGAAGCTGAGGGAACTGGGCTTTTGTAGTCTGGAAAAGAGAGGATTGAGGTGGGATTTAATAGAAGCCTTTAACTACCTGCAGGGTGGTTCCAAAGAGGATGGAGCTAGACTGGTCTCAGTGGTGTCAGATAACAGAACAAGTAGCAATGGTTTCAAGTTGCAGATAGGGAAGTTTAGGTTAGATATCAGGAGAACTTTCTTACCAGAAGGGTAGTAAAGCAATGGAACAGGTTACCCAGAGTGGCTGTGGAATCTCTATCCTTAGCTGTTTTTTTCACCCAGCTAGACAAGGTTAG
>NW_005842438.1:642846-655325 GCF_000455745.1 Alligator sinensis | reverse complement strand
GTCAGCAGGGAGTTAGACTAGATGATCTCCTGAGGTCCCTTCCAACCCTAATTTTCTATGATTCTATAACCTTAATTGACCAAACTCTTCAATGTACTTGCCTGCTTTTGGATGCTTGGTTTTACACTTTGGGTTTCCAATGCTTGGGGAAGGCATGATGAGGGGGAAAAAATCAAGTAAGAAGTGAAGAGAGAGGTCATTGTTAAAACAAAGATATATACATACACATCTTCTATCGAATGGAAAGTGCAACTTCTCATAGAAAAAAAGTGCCAGTAAAAGGGAAAAGAATGGGGCAGTGGAGTTCTGGCTTCATACTAGAGCAGCCAGTAGCAGTGGCAAAGAATAACGTAGTGTAAGCTTTCCAGAGGAATAACCAGACCCATGTCACAGAATGATTGCTGTCCACTGGTTCACTATGAAATGATTCAAAACAGTACTTTATTTTTCAAATACACATTTCAACCATATCAGACAGCTTTAAACCAGTTTAATAGTCTTGCATTCAAAGTTGTGGATAGACATAATACTTAAACCATTCCAAGAACATCACCAATTGGGAACTGATTCAAAATTATCCTTGAACAGAAGTATTGACACAGACACTGCCATGGGTTCCAAGTAAAACCCTGAGCTTTTAGGGGTTGCACTGATGTCTAAATGCCATCAGGGGATGACAGATTATCTAGATGATTATGTCTTCCAGAGGTCAGTGCCTTCCACAGTTTCCCTAGGATTCTCCTGAAGAGGAAGGAATACCAGGGCTGGGTCAGGGTTTGGAGTGGAGGAGTTGACAGGTGCTGGGGAGCTGCGAGATCCCTTGATTATGGCTGCCAAGTGGCTGAGTGCTCTGGGTCCACCCAAGAGCAGCTCCATTTCCTTGCACAGGTTTGTGGGAGTGAGAAGTAATCCAGTTTGGAATGCCTGGAGAGCTGACCAGACACTATGCACAGAATGCTCTGCTTTCATGTTACATTGAACCAGCTCAAGGAGGGACTGCTTGAAATATTACTTGATTTCTCCGGTGTACTTTTGAAACATTCTAGGAAGTATAAACTGGTCTACAGAGGCATATACATCTAGACCCTTAGGCTTTAAATTGTATTTAGAACTTTCTAAGTGTTACGTCTGTCCATACCTTCTATTTGCTTTAGGTTTAAAACACAGTTAAATTGGTCTAAGTGTTACTTGTGCCCCTGCTCTCTCCCCCACATACATACATGCACATGAGCACACATACATGCTCACACTACAATAGTAAAGGATCCTAGCAATGTTGAAATAATGGAAAAATGTCTGCCATCGAGGTCAGATAGGGTCACCATACATCTGGGTTTTCTAGGACACTTCTTCTTTTTGGGTCCTCCCATCTCCGTCTGGGTGTTCTTGTTTTTTTTAAATATCAACAAATGTCTGGGATTTTGCTCTGCATCTGCTCAGCATCAAAGTTTTTTCCCAGCACTTCATGGCTTGCCCCAACAAGGAGCTGCCTGGGGCTAGGGGGAGCAGGGGAGGGTGATTGGAGGCAGGGGCATCATGTGTGTCTGCATGTGTGCCCCAGCAGCTGCAAGCAGGTAAGTCTATGAGAAGTAGGGGTTGGAGGGCCGGGACTGGGGGCTATTGCAGGGTGCATGTGTGCATGCGCACACAAAGGCAGCGGATGCCTGCTGGCGCTGGGGCTGCAGCAGGGCAGGGAGGTAGTGGAGGTGTCTGTGAATTGTGAGTGAGGGGCACTAGAGGTCACGAGTGAGGGGTATCAGCAGGGATGTGGGGGCTGTGGGTTGGGAGTGAGGGGCAGGGGTAGGGCATGGGCATATCACTGCCCCCCCCAACACTCACACAGGTGTCCTCTTTTTAATACTGGAAATATGGTAACCCTACCCTAGTCAGAAAGAGAAATCTTCCAGAAAACTCAGGTTTGCAACACTTGTTAACTTCCTTCCACCCTTTTGTGGGATTTGTACATCCTGCCACCTTTCCCTTTTCCACAGGAACATATCCATATTAAATGTTGACTATTTGGTACAATTACCTGTTCACAAGTTTTTAGGCTGAATCAGTTGGGTGGAATGATCACCACTCTAATTATAAGACACCCTACCAGCAGGTCACTAGCAAGTGCTTTTCATAATATAAAACTAATACAAATGCCAAAATAAAATGCATATAAAATGAAAATGATTTTAAAAATAGAATTTCATTTAAAATATATATATTGCATAATTACATTTCATTTTCAAAATAATTATGAAAAATATCAGAAATAAATATTTTCACTCAAAAATTAACAATATCCAAGCAGTTCTACTCTGCACAGATTCCAGGTCTTTTACCTTTCAGATTTCCCTGGAATATCTAAGCCAGAGTATACCCCCACAAACTTCCCAACTTGATCTCTATGGGCAGTTCACAGAATGGTGCCAGGAGGGAGAGAAAATATCAGTGACTTCTAGGCAACAAATCTTCATTGACCAATCTCATTTCCTTCTACGACCAGGTGACCTATCACCTGGACAAGGGAGAAGAGATTGATGTCATATATCTTGACTTCAAAAAAGCCTTCGATCTGGTATCCCATGATCACCTCTTGGTGAAACTGGCCACAATTGTGGCCTTGAGTCCACCACGATCCACTGGCTGGAAAATTGGCTCCGTGGTCGGACCCAGAGGGTAGTAATTGATGGAAGTCACTCATCATGGTGTCCTGTGACCAGTGGGGTCCCCCAAGGCTCTGTCCTTGGACCCATACTGTTCAACATCTTCATTAATGATGTGGACACTGGAGTCAGAAGTGGACTGGCCAAGTTCGCCGATGACACCAAACTTTGGGGCAAAGCATCCACACCAGAAGACAGGCAGGTTATCCAGGCTGACCTGGACAGGCTCAGCAAGTGGGCGGATGAGAATCTGATGGTGTTCAACGCCAACAAATGAAAGGTTCTCCACCTTGGGAAGAAAAACCCACAGCATCCTTATAAGCTCGGCAGTGCTACACTGGCTAGCACTATGGAAGAAAGAGACTTGGGGGTCATCATTGACCACAAGATGAACATAAACCTGCAATATGATGCTGCAGCTAGTAAAGCGACCAAAACGCTGGCTTGCATCCATAGATGCTTCTCAAGCAAATCCCGGGACGTCATTCTTCCCTTGTACTCGGCCTTGGTGAGGCCGCAGCTGGAGTACTGCGTCCAGTTTTGGGCTCCACAATTCAAAAAGGATGTGGAGAAGCTTGAGAGAGTCCAGAGAAGAGCCACGCGTATGATCAGAGGTCAGGGAAGCAGACCCTACGATGACAGGCTGAGAGCCCTGGGGCTCTTTAGCCTGGAAAAGCGCAGGCTCAGGGGTGATCTGATGGCCACCTACAAGTTTATCAGGGGTGACCACCAGTATCTGGGGGAACGTTTGTTCACCAGAGCACCCCAAGGGATGACAACTAGGTTGAACGGTCATAAACTACTACAAGACCATTTCAGGCTGGACATAAGGAAGAATTTCTTTACTGTCCAAGCCCCCAAGGTCTGGAACAGCCTGCCACCGGAGGTGGTTCAAGCACCTACATTGAACACCTTCAAGAGCAAACTGGATGCTTATCTTGCTGGGATCCTAGGACCCCAGCTGACTTCCTGCCCTTTGGGCAGGGGTCTGGACTCGATGATCTTCTGAGGTCCCTTCCAGCCCTAATGTCTATTAAATCTATGAAATTTTGGGAGATTGTGGAAAATCACAAAGCAGCCATCTCAACCTCACACCATTACTCTAAAAGTACTTTCCTCCACTGCACATAGAAGTGGAATAGACAGTTTAGCCCATAATTTGTACAAATAAAGTGTATTTCCTTTTAGGTTATAAGCAATATATGAGTCATGTGCATCAAAATTAAAGTACATAAAATAGAGGTTCTAAAATCTGAATTTTTTTTATATTGAAAAGAATCTAAGATGAAAATATTAAATCATTCTGATCTGAAATTTTAAGCCATCCTCCATTTGCTTACAAGCGAGTGTTCCAAAAACTAAAAATCACAGATACTGTCATTCCAGAAAGGGCAGAAAAATAATCTCACTGCAAAAAATCTTTATCTGTTTTTTTCTATAAAGTTATAATCCGATCTCTGAACTTAATGCTTATAAAACTATGGTCTTTCTGATAAGACCTGGAAACTAGGTGACCTGAAAACTTAATAATTCTAGAACATGATTTATTTCAAACTGACAGGTGGGTAAAGGAGACAGAGCTGACTGTTTTCAAAAGGCAAAAAGTGCTCACTGTTTGCAGATACTGCTCGACTCATCTAAACTACTGAAGCAAACTGCCAAGAAATGCGCTATTTTTTGTTAGTAGAATACAGAAAGAGAAATGCTCCAGGCCTCAGTTCAGAATACTATCCATAAGCAAAACTAGTTTTTAAGCAAACACTTAACTCTGACTACTACTAGCTTATGCTTTAAAGATGTTCAGCATAAGGATGAATTTATGCACATACTTAAGTGCTTTCCTGAACTGGGGCTTTAATTATTACATGTCTTATTTATATGTTAATTTACATAAATCTAAAATAAATATCTTCAAGCAGAACTAAAACTGCTTCTCAGACTTAAGGCAAGAGAGGACCATTACACTTGATCTCTGATATAACAGACACCAAGCAATTGTATATCTTCCAGAAAGGCACAGCAAACTTGTAAACATTTCAATGATGATGATGATGATAACAACAACAACGACGACAATATTTCCACCACCCTCAGTGAATTAAATAATTGTAAGCATGGGTGGGTCCAGGATCAGGGGGAGGAGGTCCAGCTGTGCAGTGCATGCGCCATGAACTCCCTCAGCTTGCTGGCATTTCATCAGAGATCCTGCTAGAGCCTGATGTGTGTCATGTCTCTGAGCTCATCATCTGATTGGCACAGGCTCTGGCCATAGCCATTATTTCATACATCTCTGGAACTCAGGGGGTGAGCACCTTCCGCCCATAAGAAGCCTTCCTCTTGCCCCTTCTGATGAATTCAGCAGCAGTGGAAAAGAGAGAATGAGTCTCCGTGCTTACCCCTGGGCTCGAAAAGCACCGGTTGTGGCCAGAGTCCACAGTAATCAATCAGCTGCTGAGCTCAGGGTTCATGGCACACGCAGATCTCCAGCAGTGGTGTTGCATGCTGGTGAGCTCAGAGAGCTCAATGTGAATGCTAAACCTAGCTGAATCAGGGTGCCAGTGATCTGTTGCATCCCCCTGGCTCCACCCCTGATTAGAAGTGATAAACAATGTCTGTAACCCTACCTAATACTGCAATGAAGAACAACTGTGACCACTTTGGGGAGACAGACTTGAAAGAGGGTTTAAGTTAATTTGTTAACAAGTAGCATTTTTCTGTTCTAAAATCCAAATAGAAAGCAATGCACAGTAACACAGAGAGGCAAGAACACGTGTACACTAGAAACTGCCATGATGTGATAAACATTTTGCAAAAGGTGTTTTATAAAGCATAAATATAGCACTTCAGCCATTTTTAGTTGAAATGCTCATTTTAGGTGTTAAAAATAGAAAATGTTTAACTAAAAAAATTGTATCTATGTACTCATTGTCTGTTCTGGGAATTTGTCTCAGTGAGTTAAGCTGAAAATCCTAACCACTTTTGTACAGGTTTCCCAAAATTAAGAATCAGTTTTTATGCATTTCACTTCCCTCCTCTCTACATTGCAAGATAAGGTGAAGCAGTAAGTACCAAGTCATCCCTCAATGACTTTTTGTACCCTCCCTGCTTTTTTCCCTGGTATTTGCAAAAGTATGCATCTTTACAACATATACTATTGCCTTTCACCCCAGGTAGTCTGCTCCAACTCTCATGTTCTTATTTCCAAGGGCTTGCAACTCCACAGGATTTCCCCGCCTCTCCAGCTGGCAGCTACCATGCTTACTTCCTGCAGAGCAGCTGAGCCAGGGAAGGGCAAGAGGGAGTCTTGAAGCCAGCTGCCTTCTATCAGCCCAGCCAGGAAGGCTGGCTGCCAGGAAAGAAAGAGACACAGAGAAGGCTTAAAGACTGGATATGGAGGCAGAATACTAATGTCTGCAGTCAGGAGCTATAGGAAAAACAGCTCTACCTTCCAATCTGTTGTCTTATTCCCTGTTCTGCTTTCATGTAGCATTCTCCTTCTGAGCTTAGTATCTTCCTCCTTTCCATAGTATGTGAAGGTAAGATGGAAAGGCAAGAGCTGACTGTTCTGAGAGACAGTGGGTCCCAAGTCTGTGGCTTCTCACTCTCTGCTACCTATTGTTTGGGTAACAATAGGTAGCAGAGTGAAGTGAAAGGCAGTAGTATAGGCTGTAGATACCATGGAAGAAAGCAGGGAGGGTGCAACAAGTCATCTTGGGATTGACTAGGTGCTTGGAGTGAGTAAGGAGAAGGTAGAAACACAGATTCAGTGGTCATCAGCAATAATGATAGCTGCTTGTTTAGGATTTATGAGTGCAAAAGAAGATGGAAGAAATATAAGAGATTATAAAGAAAACATACTCATTTTTTAATGTGTTAAAAAGTACTACTTACTGCTTTTCTGGTATCTTTTTGGGGGCCCCACAGCACCACAGATACAGTGGGGTACAATTTTGGCAGCAGCTATAGCAGGCACAAGGCATTATATTGTGTGTCATGTTTGCTGAGTCTATGTATTAACCATGTGCTTTATTCCTCTAAAGCACATTTGTGTCCATGGCAAACCTAATGAAATACATACAGGTACAATAGCACCAAGTTCCTATCAGTCTAGGTATATACCTTTTGGCCACGTCCAAATGAGTCCAGATGTTTGGTTCCCTGGGGACAAGTAGCAGTGGCATGCACACCTTGTGCAACTGTTACTTGTCCCTGGGGAATGCCTGTGCCATGCGAGCTCTAGCATGTAGCAGTCTACACCAGGTGCGGTAGGAGAGGCTGGGGCCAGCAACTGTGCTGGCCCCAGCAACCTTACCTGGGATCCTGGGGGCTGGGGATGGCACTCTTGTGGCTGGGAGCCTGGCTAGCAGCTGAGGTGTGGCTCCAGGCAGTCAGGCTCCGGTTTTGGATGTCATGTGCTGCTGTCATATGCAATGCTGTTTTTTTCTGTGGGGGTTTTGTTTTTCACCCTGGGATCTCCTGGGGTCAACTCTCCACCTCCCTGCCCCACTTCCCCCCATATTTCAAGGTAGCAGTGCAGGGAACACCTGAATATGCGGTGCCACATACTATATGGCCGTGCTAATCTTGACAGCCTGTGATATAGACAAAGCACCACTAGGACTAACAACAAGATGAAATGGGGACAGGGAGTTAGTGTCTGTCTGCTGCTGAACAATGTGCAAGCTCTTACCTCATAGTAAAAAGAAGATAAACTGAGGCAGATTGCCATATTTCACTAAGGGATCAGCTACTATGAAATAGCTGATCTCATCTCATGCTGTGAGATAAGAGATTGCACACAGTCAGTCACTATGGAGCGTCTGTTGTTTGGTAAATCCCTGAGCCCTTTTACCTTATAGTAAGGTGTTCCTTTGACTATATCATTAGATACAGCAACATCTCAATGATATCTGGCCACTTTGCAGACTCCATTCACGGAAGAGTTAATATTTTGATCCTAACATACACATTATTCTCTGGTGAATTGCCTAAACCTTCCCCTCAACTGACTGCCATTGTTTTACATCATGAGTTTCCAAACGTCAAAGTGACTTTTGAGGTAAAATGCATGTAAGTTATGATTTTTGAAAAGGTATCAACTTATAATGTTGTATGTTGCATTAAAGTATCTTTGAAAGTATATATTTTTAATGTAGAGTGTAGGTAGTGTACACAGATGTAAGCATAATTTGGATGGAGGTTATGAAAATATTGATGCGTAGGTGTTTATGGAAAACAGATTTAAAAGTCTAACTGAAGCCTATAACTTTTTAAAAATTTTCTACTGAGTAAAATTAAAACTATAGAAATACATAAGAACTTTGCCAGAAGACAGCTTGTTACCCAAAATGCACACCTGCTATACTGAAATGAAAAAAGGAAAGTCAGTAAGGAAAGCAAAACACAGGTGGGTTTCTGTCTCTGAACAGCTCTCAAGACTACTGAGTTCCACTGCCAATGTCCTTCACCGGCTGTTAATACAACTATCTTGTCTTATCCTCACAGAAAAATATCTTTATTCGTGGTTGTCTGTAGCATGCTCCAAAGAATTCATGATCTCTATGTGACCAGGTGTGCTCAACAGGAAGGAGTTAAGAAGGAGCAGTCAGAATGATAACAATTGTGCCTTGATGAGTTCTTGTTATTTTAAGGCACACCTGCTCCAAGTCAGCAGTATTTCAGAAGAAAATCAGAAACGTGTTGGATGTGTCCCAAGGCACATAAAAGATTGAATTCAATTCTGTCTAGCTTGTGTTTAGAAATTTACAACAGTGCTGACTGGGCTAAATGCCTTGCCTTCAAAACAGAAGAATACACAGAGTTGTATTTGTCAGTGAAGCTGCACAAGAGATTGGTTGTGAAGTATAGAAAACCCCACCCACTTCTAGCCATTAGCAGTAGGCTTGACCATAAATGGGACTCATTATTATGTTAAATGTTCCCTTAGAGAATATGGAAAATGATAACTGTAAAGACAAACAAACTATCCTTTTGAAACTTCATTTCTAGGGTTGGTTTTAATTTCAAAATGTGCATCTGAGTACACCAGCATTAAATGTACAGAAAAACAGTGAAAAAATAAAGTAGAAATCCAATATTCACATAATGTTTGGAATTGGCATTGGCATTTTCCCTAGAAAGAATTAACATGTTTCTAAAGTATTGCCATTATAATGTGGCTTTATTTGTTTATTTTATTGCAGAATCAATACATGTACATTAAATGTACTTGATACATTTGTTCACCTGACTCATAATCCCAAATAGGATATGCGGGTATGAATCTTTTAGCCTGATGAAGATCCCACAAGGGCTGGCACTATTTAAATTATCAGAGCCCTGGCCCTCAGTGAAATGTCTAATTTAAGTTAGTAAGACATGGTCTGAAGGAATAAGTATAATGGTTCCCTTCAGAGCCTGAACTGGGCACTTCTGGAACTAATGCATCAGTGTTTATGCCTTGTACTAAATAGACAGCTTGCCAGGTTGCAGTTTACTGCAAGTCCATGCTGTGTGTAGACGAAACAACAGGCATGTGTACATGACACTTTAAAGTGAGCTAAATGCTTTTGCACTGCTTTAATGGTGTCAGTGTTTGCACACCTCAGCAGAGTACGGTCCATTAATTCCAGCTGCTGTAGGAAATTCAGTGGTGTGGTGTGCCTTAAATGACTCGGGGCGCAGCAAACAAACTCCTTTGAGGAGTTTTAGTTTGCTGCCCGTACAGTCACGAAGCAAAGCACTGGGCTCTGTGCAGCTCTATGGCTCTGCAGGGAGCCTTGCAGGCAGCCTGGCAGCAGCCCGGGAAGGCAGGCTCCACCCAAGAAAAGCAGTGAGCCTGATCTCCCCCCTCCCCAAGCCTGCTTCCCTCTATGGCTGCGGTGCCCCCCAGGACCGCCCGAGCTGTGTGCTTATGGGCCGGTGGCACCTGAGGAGGTGCCGCCGCTGCCCCGGAGGGAAGTTCAAGCCCCACTGCAGTGCAGGGACTGCTCCACTCACTGGCAGCTAGCTCTACCCTCCCCGCTGGAGAGGCAGGTAAGTCAGCAGGGTGTGCACATTAATCAGCCCTAAATTGAAGCGATGTTTTTAAAAACCCACTACTTCTACATACGGTCCCCATTTCATCTGCACACGCCCTCGGACCCTCTATAGAATGGGCATAGAAGAGATGCAAAAAAATAGGCTGACCAAGGTTACATTACCTTAAACAAACTTTTAATACAAGTAGAGTGCTGTAGCAGATACTTCTTTTTTTTCATATTGAGATGAAAAAAAAGTTATGGTTTAGAGAGATATGTTATCTTCTCTAAAAATTGGATGCACACCCCTCCCCTATGCCTTAATCCACCATGCTTGCAAATTATATATATATACACATTTGTAATAAGGGTCCAGGTGAAACTGCATATATATATATATGCATGCAGTTTCACCTAGACCCTTACTACAAAATTACAAATGGTTCCACCTCTGTCCAGCTCTCGGGTCCCCTAGCCCCTGCTATTTGGTCCTGCATCAAAGACTAGTATTTAACACATACAGCTGTGAGATTTTGCCTTTTGCTCACATGCAGTGTCAGGCTCCCTCAAAGTATCTGATCCCCTTACACATGACATTGTGCTTCCCTTAGAATCTGGAGGTTATGGAATCCTCTGCTGTCTAGCTGTTGAACTGGAGGTTAATACACAGGTCAGTAATGAGCCAGCTGGTTCAGTAACAATAGTATTTATTATTTTTATAGTACCAACATTATGAGAGTGTTTCTGTAGTGTTATATGAAGACAAGTATTCTTCCAGTCAAAGGCCCTTATCCTGCAAAAAAGTTAATCATATGTTTAAGCTTAAGTACAAAACGTTATTGACTTTAGTGCTTAAATGCATATGTATACTTACAGGACCAGGACAAAGGCTCCAGTCCTGCAATGCAATTGTTAGTGCAGCCTCCTGAATTCCATAAATTGCACTGACATCGATGGGAGCAAGTGGGTACACTACTTATTACCATTCCTTTTACAATCAGTAATCTAATACAAAATACTCATTAGTTCTTTAAATAGACTAAAATGATAGCAGATCAAAAACATTTCCCATGTCAAAAAATAATGTGTACAAAGGTTGTCTATCTTCTTAAATACGGATTAAGAAGCTTATCTTTGAGCATCCATTTTGGCATCATTTTTATTAATTGTCATCATCATAGTTTACATTTTTCTATTGCATTGCAAATATGTAGTGGTTAAAAAAAAGGCTTAATCTATTTCCTATTGAAAGCAACATAATTGATTCTTACAGTTTAAAGAAGGACATGTATGTTATTGATTGGCTAATGTGTGTGTGTCAAATCCAATATGGAGTTCAAATTTTTTTTTTTTTTTACTGTTTAAAATTCATGGCTCTGCTACAGACCTGCTATGTGTCACTGTGCAAGACATCTCTCTCTCTTGCACTTCTGTTACTCCATCTATGAAATGGGGACATTGAGACTGATCTCCTCTGTAGAAATCTTTGAGAAAGTCTGATAAGAAGCTAGGTATTTTTAATCATTCTTAGATAAACACCAATAAGAAGAGCCAGATAAATGTCAGCTTTTGGGCTAGCTTGGATAATTTTTTATCTACTCAATTTTCTAAACAAAAAAAAGTTTCCTTTTAGCTTTATTTTGGTAGGAAACATACTATTTTGATTGGTATTTTTCTCATAATTTTAAGGAATATTGCTCAAAGTGGAAATATCTTTCTTAATGGAAAGAAGAAATAAAACGTTGAGAAGTGCTCACTGAAAGCTAGCAATTAAAGTTAATTGTGATTGCATTTTTGTGAAGTTCAGATCATTCCTCTAACTTCACTTTTTCTTTTTTTTTCTTTTTCTCCAACTAGAATTGGTTTCATAACTGAGTTTCAAGTGACTCCTTTGGTTACCTCTCTGCAAAATGACTCCCTGACATTTACAATAACACTTTTCACAGCAGGCAGTTTTCTATCTAATTTAACATTGATTACAAAAACCTTGACTCTACTTAGTATTTTTTATGGCCGAACTTATCAAAGGCTGTAGGACTACCAGTTAGAAATTACAGCATCCTCCTTTTGTCACTTATATTTTCTTAGGTCCCTGCTATTTAACCATGTGCCTAACTTTAAAAACACTAGCAGAACTTTTGGAGTAATTTCTAAGCTGGAGTCTTTATATCCAACCTCAGAAGATGGATTCATCAGGCATATAGCCGTACAAGAATCTGCCTATCTTACTCCATTTTAGGAATTGACCATTTTCTTTTTATAATGATAATTTTTATGTGGCTTTAGAGGACTAAATATAACAGTGGAATAAAAAGGAGCTTTTGTCTATTTATCTGGTGCGCTCAATTTTAAAGTATATTTAAAAAAAATGAAATGATGCAGTGTCTATGACAGAGTTGATGAGGAGCTGCTGCCGACTTCCATGAGACTTCATAAGAGAAAGCACAATTGCTTAAAGCTGAATTGCTCATGGAGTAAACATAGATCTGAGTTCATTCATAGCTCCTATTTTATAGCTATAGTCACCAGAGGTGCCAATGGGTAATATGCCAGGAACATCTCACTGACACCAAGCTGTACATCGTCCTTATCCATCATTGACAGCTTCATTTCCCAGCAGTTCAATGCCTGAAGAAAATTGGAATCTGGATGAAAGGAATCTGCTCATGCTAAATTTATGAGAGACAGACTTAGCTATGACAGAAAAAGGAACAAAACAATTTGATGGAAAAAGCAAGTGCTCGAGGCTAATGCTTTACTGTGAGGAATGCTCCTTCAGTGGCCAGAGCTAACCACCACATTG
>NW_005842438.1:628018-642815 GCF_000455745.1 Alligator sinensis | reverse complement strand
AATTCATCACTAGTTCTAAATACCTTGATAGTAACTGTGGTTCTTAATATTTTTTTCATTTTTTGCTGTCAGTGAACTGATTCCTTTTTACTTTTGACCCATAATGCAGGCACATTGATGCATAATTTTAGTTATGTTTCCTCTTAACTGTTACAAAACACTCTAAATGGGGTTGAACACAGAGTTTGGACTTTGCAGATAGCGCAACATGCAGCAGCACAAAGAAAGTATAGTACTAGATGTTTATCCAGTTTTACTAGACATTTAACCTGTTCTCAGAGATGATGGTATTAAAAAAAAGCTTAGTAACGTTAGGGGTATGAGCTTTAAAGGAACTAAATTTTCAGGTTGTGTGGTTTCACCTCTGAAAAAGATCTTTAAAATGTATCCAATAAGCACCCAATAATTGAGACAAATTAACATCACTAGGCACTTTTGATCTTCTTGACTTTGACATAGCCTTCAATGGGGAAGAGAAGTATTTTCAGAAATTATCTCTTTAGATTCCTTCTGCATCTGATGCTTCTCATCCTTTGATGATATTACTCTGAGGATCATGAGCTCAGAGCACTGTAATCTAATGCTGTCTTGCTATGAAAATACCTTCTTTTCATGTAAGCTTGCTCTTAACAGTACAATTCTGCTTATTGCAGGGAACTTGTCCAGGGCAGTTGTTGGAAAAGCTGCCCAGTAAACAATTCCATGTCTCCACCAGAATTGAGATGTCAAAATCGGTGTTTTTACTGATACACGGTTGATTTTGTCTTTATATATTTACTTGTGAGAAAAAGCATAAGTGAGAGAAATCACCACAAGAGCCTATAGGGCAATTGTTAGGTTATTCAGATCAGAAAAGCCCAAAATCAAACAGAAATGATCAGGGTTCTCAAAGGAAAGAATCATGAGGAAAACCTGGAAGAACTAGGGTTAGTCTGGAGAAGAGAAGAGTTAGGCAGGGATTTGATGCCAGTTTTCAGATAACTGAAGGGTGATTACAGAAAGGGTGGAGATGGACCATATCTGTGGCTACAGCGGACAGGATTAGGAGCTAATAACTCAAGCTGCAGCAGAAGAAATTTAGGTTGGAGATTAAGAGAAACTTTATACCTTTAAAGGTATTCAAGGATTGTAAAAACCTACATAGAGAAATTGTGGAATCTCTATTCTTGGGAGTATTTAAGAGCATGTTAGACACATTTGGTTGGGATGGCGCAGACAGAGATGATCCTGCTTTGAGCAGGGCTGGACTAGATGACCTCATATGGTCACTTCTAGCCCAAACTTCCTATGATTCAATGTTCCCTTCCTGCCTCATTCAGAGCAGAGATTGGAAGCTATTTTTCTTGGCTTCAGGCTGTTTTGCCTCTCCCTCTCCTCCTCCATTTCTGATTTTGACTAGATCTGAGAACTTTCCAATAATAATGTTCTGTAGGATCTGTAGTGCTTATGCAAAAAAAATTATGTTTTAATAGAACAGCATTTTCCAGTGAGAAAAAAAATATATATTTAGTGTATTTCAATTAGCTCTAGTGGTGTTTCTTGAGAAACAGATGTGACAGATTTATGTACATGTTTTTTGGATAATATTATGGTGGGTGTAAAAAAAATTAGATAGACAGCTAGACATTCATTACTTAATAGGTAGACTATTGTAGGATGAGTCAGAGGCATAAAGAAGGGCTGGAAGAGACCTCCTGAGGTGATCTTGTTCAACCCAAACCAAACTATTCTATATAAGCCATAATCTAAACGCTATACAAGACTACCCTCAACACAATGTCCCCCCCGCCACCCAACAAAAAAACAAAACAAAAAAACGCTAGGGCTGTGTGAAACAGCACCATTTCATTTCAACTTCCATTTCACTGTTTTGACAAGACAGGGTTTCATTTCGAGTTTCATTTTATTTCAAAGCAGTGTTCCGTTTCGTTGAAACTGTTTCACTGTTTCGATGTTTCGCCCCTAGGCTACAATGGGGAAGCACAAAACTGCTTATAACTTTGTTGAGTTTTTTTGGCAGATTTGAATGAAAACAGCAGGATTGATAGCCATTGCTGAGGGCATGAAATCTGCCAAGTTTCAAGGAGATAGGTGCAGGGGTTTCTGGGAACCTGAACCTCAAGCTGTTGACAAGCAAAACTCATGATGTGGGTGTGGGGGTGTGTGGGCGGGGGCGTGAGGGGGTGTTAAAGGTACATTCTCACTGGCACTGAGGTCTCTACATGACACAGTAGTGTTCCCCAATGAGGTCTCCCCCCCCCCACAGCCTCAGTCTGGTCTACCACTTTAAATAACAACAGATAATAATAACTTACTAAGCAGCACAGTAGCACCAGCAACATCTCAGGCAGTCAAACTGTCACAGACTAGAGCCTTTCTTTCCTGTCCTTCAGGAGATTATTTTCCAGCAGAGAACTCTTCCTGCCAGCCCCAGCCCTGGGCCTTAGATGTGCCCAGGGCCCAGCATCCTTCCGGTCAGCTGACTGGGGACAGGTGCTAGGGGTGTTGATCTAAGAACATGGCACTGACAGACAAGGTTCTTTGGGTCAATCTAATATGGTATCTTTTAGTAGACCAACTGAATAGTTAGAGAAATATATCTTAGTAAGATTTCAGGTTGAAAAACCTTTCATGAGGCTGAGGAAGCACCTGAAGTTGTGATTTGGAAAGATTCAGAGATTCTGACATAGACACAGCTTTAAATGTTTTATTCTACATACCTCTAGGTATCAGGCAGCTTGCGAATCCTGTGATGCTGGGGTGCATGGAGTGCCCCACAGAAGCACAGCGGGGTCCCCAGTGTACTCAGCAGCAGACCCAGAAGTGGACCAAAAGCACTTCTGGTCCGCTTCTGGGTCCACCAGGGAGCAAGCAGGGCTCCTCCCCCATGCCCCCCAAGCTCAGTGACTGGTGCCTCCTGGGCCTGGGGGAACCCCCATAGTCCCCCCCATGGCTGATTGCCAAGCTGGGGAATCATGGGGGACCCCCGAGTGTTCCCTGCCAGACCCAGAAGTGGACTGGAAGTACTTCTGGGTTCACTGCTGAGCACGTGGAGGGAACGGATCACACTCCTGTGGGATGCTCCATCCACCCCAGCATTGCAGTGTTCACAAGCTGCGCTGGTACCTTGAGGTATGTAGAAAAAAAAATGTTTAAAGCTGTGTCTATGTCCAAATCACTGATTCTCCAAATCAGCATCGAATCTTCAGATTTGGATTCAGCTGAATTGAATCAGGGACAGTGATCATTGATTCAGGCCAAATCCAAACTTGAATAGAGCCCACTTCGCACACCCCTACTACATAGTTAATATCACAACAGTCCTTCCCCCTTCTTTCCTCTCTCTCTCCTTACCTTCTGTATTCCTGCAAGCAAGCCCAGCTTCAGCTTCGAAATTCAAAACGTTTCAACTGCTGTTTCAAAGCCCTTCATTTCATTTTGATTTCACTGTTTTGAGCTTGAAATGAATCAAAACAGTGTCAAAACGAAGTAGCCAGCAAAATTTCGCACAGCCCTACCTAACACCTTAACCTGCCGTAGGTAAAGCAGGGGAACCATGTTATACAATGTCCTGCTCCTATAAAATACTGCCAATATATGCACAAGAGGTCCTGGGGAGGGGGCACACCCCCGTCCTCCACCTCTAACTGCAGAGGAAGAGAGACCCCCCCCCAGTCTGTATCAATCTGACCATGGGGTAAAATTCCTTCCTGACCCCAAATATGGCGATTGGTCTCACCCTGAGCAGAGAGGCAAGAACTCCTAGCCAGGAACCTCCAACTTTGCTTCTAGCAGGAGAATCAGTACTCTCCACTTGAAGTCTCCAGCCTTAGCTATAACCAACACCCAATACCTCTGGGGAGGTTTAAAAACACCCTGACACATATAGCAGAAAAAAGGGAAGTGGGGAGGGAGGGAGCAACCAGCAAAGCCTAGAAGTATGAGATAGCTATGTCTATTTTCTACCATGGGTATGGCTACATCATCCCCACCAAGTGTGGCTTTCCAACCTCTTCTTGAACACCACCAGTGACAGAGAGCCCATAACTTCCCCAGGCAGTCTATTTCACTGCCTCGCTACTCTCACAGTGAAGAACTTTTTCCGCATATCCAAACTAAATTGACTTTGCTGAAACTTCAATCCATTGGTCCATGTCTGCCTTCTGTGATCATTCCTAAAAGCCCAGGGTGTGGTGAGAGCTTTGCCTGCTTGCTAATAATCATATGCTGCCATTGCGTATCAATAGAAGTCTCTTGGTATTGAATGGACATGTTGCGATTGGTTTTTAATGGTTGCACCTGACCCCGAACAGTATTGGCTGGTGATTTAGGAAATCAGGCCAACAATATAGACTTGTTAGTAATTACCTTTTGATTGCAACTATTGAGCCAGTTATCCATCTACCTTGTAGTAGTTTTATCCAGCCCATATCTCTCCAGTATGTTTATGATAAGGTTGTGTGGGACCTTGTCAAAAGCCTTGCTGAAGTCCAAATGCACTGTTGGTACATCTACACATGCCCCCCATGGTGCAGTTGTTACTGAGCCATCATTTAGTACTTGCTTTAGGAAGCACTAAATGACAGCACAGTAACAGCCATTACTGTACCAACAGTACACGGTTATTTTTAGCAGCTAAATCATTGTAGTGATGGTCTATAGTGAGGTATCTCATCGCTACAGCAACGTAGTGCTGGAATCACACTTTATGCCCACTGATGCTATGTTGCCATAGCTCATTACTACTGTGATGTAGTTTCTTGTGAAGATGTGCACTGTATCCACAGCATTCTCTTCAGCCATCCAAGTAGTTACTTTGTCAATGAAAGATATCAGGTTTGTTTTATATGATTTGTTTTCCATAAATCTATGCTGGCTGTTTGCTTTCAACCTTTCCTCCTCCAGATGTTTGTAAATAGCCTTCCTTAGGGTATGCTGCAGTAACTTCCCAGGTATTGAGGTAAAGTCAACCATTCTATAGTTCCATAGGTATTCCAGATGGAAAATTCATCTGGTATTGGTGGCTTAATCTTGTAAAAGTTGTTCCTCATCTCTGGTTTTCCATATGTAGCTGGAAGGTACCTGCATTTCCCATTTACAATACCATGTTAAGTTAGTTTTTGGTACATTTTTGCTGTTTTAATATCCAAAACTGACTAGGAGACCAATTGCCAATTACTGAGTTTTGTGAATTAGCTCATAAGCCATCAGATATAATTAGAAAGGCAAGGGTAATATTTCAGAAAACGGATTCTGTAATTCTGTTAATTTATTTTGACAACTGAAATTTAATTTGAATTATTTATAGCACTTCATAATGTACTTTAATATGTTTAGAAAAAGTAATGAATCATGAGTTGTATGATACTTCATAAAAGCACTTTGCTATTAAATCTTTTCAAAGAAGTGAGGAAACACAGGATTGTTTTGGCATGAGGTCTGTGTTCCCTCCTTTGATTCAACAGTTTCAGTGCTAGCAGCAAGACTGGGAAACACGTCAAATAATTTCTTACGTGCTTATTTAATCAGGGGACAGAAATAATAATGTTATATCTGATCAGTTAGAGCTAGCCAAGACCTTGAATGCTGAATATCAGTCATCCCTGAACTATCACAATCAATCCCACACAGTTAAACAAATATATTAATTTAAAATGTTCATGTAACTAGTTCAAGGAAATCTTCATCTGCTCATTTTACAAGCAGTGAAACAGACCAAGGACTTACTCCTAGAATCATCTCTGATCCTTCTGACATGACTGTATTGAGTCACACTAAAATCAGTTGAACTTCACATTTGCTCTGTTAAGTCAGACTGAAGGACTGTGGAATCAATTTGGTTTTATAAAGAAACTTGGTGACAAAGCCTGTTAAGGTAGATACATCAACAAAGAAGTTTGGGGAAGCTTCTATGCTTCCTGGCACTGTGGGCAGGAAGAGAGAAGAGAGTAAGAGAAGAGTCAACCTCTATTACCACTCTATCAGGCAACAATAAATTACACCCATAAAGTCACAACTAGAAACTTCTTATTGGTTTCCTTTCCTTCCCCCCCCCTTTTATAATCCAGTCTTTCACTTCTTTCATTTATCCTTCCCTTAGAAAAATGGTAGAAATTTTTGCCAAAACTTTTTTGAACATATGTTTAAATTCCTCTCCCCACTAGACTACCTGTAGTGATGGCCTTAAAGAATTCCAAAAAGTTAGTAAAGTACAACTTTCCTATCCCAAATCTATATTTCTGTTCCTAATCAAGCTGAGCTTTTCAAAGTGTTTCCTCATTTGATCTTCCAAAATAGTTTCTAAGACTTTCCCTGCAACGGAAGGTAAAGATAACTCTCTGAAATGTCCCGGCGTGCCCCTAAGTCTTATCTTCCATTAGTGCTTTTATGTTCATCATTTTCTATCTCTTCAGGATTCATTCCTAACTGTGAACACCTGCAAAAATTCCTTTAAAACTTCTTCCAATTTTTCTGAGGCTTTAAGTATGTCTCTGGTCTGAAAAGTGATTATGAGAAAATGACACCTGCTCCTTGAGTGTATTCAAAGTTATATCTAAAGGACAGCTGGTCACAGATTTTTCAAGGTTCACATTGCTAGTCTGAATCAGACAATGTAGTTATTCAAACAGGTTTCTCTTGCATTGTAGATGAGCACCCTAACCCTAACTGACTCCAGAATTCACTATACCCATTCTCCCAGTTCTTTTTTAATATCTTTCATTCTCTCCCCATTCTGGCCCCCATGACACTGAAAACATATTTTCTTGACCTTGTTACTCTGTAGAAGGGAACATCTTTTAAATATTGAAGATTTTCATGAATGATGAATTTATTTTCTTCCCAGCTTGTTGTAGATTTTAGTGACAACAAGTAAATAAAAATGAAGTTGCTATCATTTTCCCAAGCATTACTATTACAGGATGAATTTAACTGAGAGAGAGTCAACTGGATTCAAAGCATAAGTAGGCTTTAAGAAGTTTAAATGGGATCAAATAACTATCTAAAAAGCAATTGCTTATCTAAATCAAACTTTCAAACCTTTTGAAGTCTGCCTAACACTGATTCAATCATGCTTGGAAACTATGTCTTTAATACCTCTTTAAAATTGCTTCACATATTTTTGGTCATTCAATACATTTTATTTAATGGAATAAAATAAAAAATAATATCTGGAAATCTAGAGCATAAACATTTATTAAACTATTTATTTATTCAGCAATTCTTATTCCAGTCAGTCATTATCAGACTAAGTAAATAAAAATCTATGCCCTTTTGCATGGCTTATTGCCTTACATAATTTCAGCTGATTTCTCGTTTTAAATATATTTATGTACTTTTTCTATCTTCCATAAACTGACTTCAGAGCAGTACCAAAGAAATAGCATCATTTATAAAGATGATTTTTATTTACTTAAGATTAAATAAAAAGGTATTCACACAGAATCTGCAATTATCTTGGCCTCACTTCAACTTCAAATGCCACTCAATTTATTTTTTTCTGCAGATTTTGCTCCCATTTAACAGCAGAAACATTCTCTTCTGTGCATTATACTCTTGAAATACACTTAAAGATTTTGTGTTGTTACCTTATTTCTTTTTCTTCCTTCATAAATTATGCATCATTCCTATTTCTGTACATATAAACAATTATTTAAATGAACAAGTTCTTCCCAACTTGTCAATATGTTTGTCCTGATGTAGATAATAGATTAGGTCATTTGGTGTGGTAAATAAATGGAATCCATTTCAAAGCTGGAAAAAATACTCTTATCCATTATTGCATTCATGGCTCTAGGAAGTGAAAGAGCACCAAAATGTATTTCTGGTGCCTCTAGTGATTTAATGATATGAAGCCATGTTTCTAGGTGCCAACTTTGATTAAGGAAGCAAGGTGGCTGAGATAAAAGAGTTGAAGGCAAGTTTTTTTTCCAGATTTCAAAATCTTACTCACAATGAAAGAAGTGAATAGACAGGTCAAATCTATATGGGTAAAACCCATGAATTCAGAGTAGGTGCCACCTATTATCACAGTAAGCATCTTAGTGATCAGATACTCACATTAATTCATCTGCTCTCAAAAGCCCAAATGGCATCTAGGCACCTAGATGTCTGCATTTGGCATATCCTGAACTAGGTTTATCCTCACAGATCTGATTAGCTATTCTCTTGACTCATGTTTCATATTAGGGTTTAGGGGATTAGGTTTTGTCAACATTTTCCAATAAAGCAAAAGTTCAATTTAAATTAAATGCTTTGTGTAATGAGCCTGTAACAGGGGGCCTTCTCTGGGCCAATTTCCCTGTGGTCCGCCTACCTGTTTCTGGGCTAACCACCTGCCTTCTCACCTGCCATGCTTTGTTGTTAATTAATAGTTGTTAATTAAGTGTGAGGTTGCTCATTTCTTGCCCCAAAGCCAGGGGGCGCTATCTGAGGCTCTGTACCTCTCCTGCACTGCAGCCCATGCCTCGCAGATGGCATCCTCTGTTGTCAATATCACCGGCCCCAAGCTGGGCCCCAGAATCCTGCTATTTGAACCCCATCTGGATCCCTCCACTCAGGCGGCCTACTCCGCCTTCATTCTAGGCTGCATAGCTCCCTGAGGTGCTTCCCCCTTATGGGTGTGGTCCCCCCAGGACCTTTGGCTACACAGGCCCTGGCCTCATCTGCGGGCCAGTCGGAACCCCAGGACCTCAGCTCTGGGCATCCCTCACGGTGGGCCCTGGGCCCTTCTAGTCCTGGCCCCAGCATTGACCAGTCGGGGGATTTCAAGACAGGTTTCTGAGTCTATGGCCCCACTCTCTCACTGGGTTCCAACTTCCAAACCCTAAAAGGGGGTAACCCACCCAGCTGTGGGAGCTGGGGTTAAGGTGCCATAACCCACCTTTCAGCAGGGTGGCAACTGGCTTGGCATTTCCTGGGGGCTCCTGCACCACTGAGAGCCCCACCAGGCCACCCATTTCCAGCAGGGTGCAGTTTTAGGTCATGCCCAGGACCAGGGGCCTCCTGACTATCCCCTACAGCTCCTCCCTTAGCTCCAGGGTGTTCCATGAAGCCTCACAGCCAGGTGATGTTGCTGCACCTCCAGCCAGCAGCAAAATACCCTGTTTATATGGGTGGTCAGAGCTCTAAAATGGCGGCCACAATTAAGCACCTGCTGGCTGCTTGGCCCCAGGTCTTAAAGTGGCAGGAACAAACAGTGCCCTGCCACAGAGCCCAAAATGTTTAATTTGAAACATTTCAGTTTCAATTATTTATTTGCTAAAACCAAAGCAAGGATCTTAGGAACTCCTTCCTGGATTCCTGGAAGGACTCTCCTTGGGCCATGGACTCAGGAAGATTTATTGTCTGCTGCCATGGGGAGAGGTGTCTGGTGGGTCTGCCCCAGAACAGGTAACTCTTCTGCTGTTTTTAGGTCTTGTTATGTATTATTTTTGGCAGTTCCTGGAGCTTTTAACCCCCGGATTGTCCACACAGGGGATAATTAATGGCTGAAACTAGTTTTAAGCATACTTTAGGCAGCTTAAAAATATGCCACTCCAGGGCAGGTTTAACTCTGATCCATGTTACCCAGTTCCATTTATGTGAGGCCACTCTCCACAGTGGCAGTCCTCCAGGATGCAGTTCCCCATTCTCCACCCTCCTGTTCCGTATGGAAAAACCTTCCATCCCCTGACCTCTACTGCCTGGGGCGGTTCTGGTACCAGGCCAAATCCCCTTCCCACCCCTAGGGTGTGACCTTCCCACTTGCAGTGATGCAACCCCATGCAAACAGCCAACAGAGCCCATGCCAGGTAGCTAGGTTGCAGGGCATGGGCGAGTCTGGGAGTGGGTCTAGGGGAGTGCCTAATCTCACCTGCAGATCTAAATGTAGTAGATGTGCCCATATTCCTTCTACTGGATTAACTCCCACACAGAACACAAGTTTAGTAAGTATAGGAACAATTCAAAGCTGTTGTTTCTGCTAGGTGTTTCACTGTTCAGAGCTGCCACACCTATGCTTTGTTTATAGATCTATCCCATTTTTTTATTTGACTTGTTTTACCAACTGATCCAAATGACTCCAGATCAATGACTCATCTTCTTCATTATTTAAATCTCTTTACTTCTATGATACCTGCCAAATTTATTAGTAATGCTTATTATTCATCAGGTTATTAAAAATATCTTTTTTTCAGCATAGGTAGGTACAGTGGGCAAAAGGATTTTTCAGCTCTGGGTGGCTTAGGTATGATCCTGTCTTGAGCAAGGAGTTTAACTGGGCAACTTCATGAGATCCCTTCCAGTGCTATTTTTCTCTGATTCTCGAAGTCCTTTGCAAACTTTATTATAAAGTGATAAATAAGACAAATGCTATATTTTGATCATGTCACAAAATGAAATATAGGCATTTCCATATGGCCTTTTTGTGTAATAGTTATAGACATTTTCTATGTAGGACAACATTAGCGGAACAAACTATCTCAGGTAATTCAGAGATACGAATTCATTTAATTAATTGAAAAGTTCATTTAATTAAAACTTTAACATTTCCAGTAGTATTTGTCTTAATCCCCCTTTTTAATTTACTTTATTTCCTATGTAAATGTTCTAGCCTGAAGAATGCTTCATGAAAGCATAAAAAGTTACACTAAAGATTTTTTACATAATTGTGGACGATTTATAAAGCTTTCTAATTTCATCTGTGAGGAGGCTTTAGGCTCTGTCATTAGGGCACCTCTAGGATCTAATCTGATTTTGTTACTACGAGTTAATAAATTATCATGTGATCTTACACAAGTCATTTGATCCTTTTGTGTCTTGCCAACTTCGCTGACAAGTGGGAGAAAGGTGCATGCTGAAAACCGGTTGCTGAATGTGAACTTCACTGTGTAAGTAACACATCTTTAAAAAGTCACAACAATGGTATTGGCAGAATTTCAATCTGTTCATTTAACTGTTACTGCTTACACAGGAAACTAAACAAAAGGAGCAAGGACAATGCAAAATTTACTTGACACTTTCTGAAAAAGGCAACTTCATTTACAGCTGTTTTTCCCCCTTCTCAGTTTTTAGAGGGTTTTTTTTTAAAGTGTTCAGTACTCTGAATTTGTTCTTTGTTTTCTGTAGCAGATGATGCAGATCAAAGAGTGCTTGAAAATCTACCAGTATATGTGCAGGTGGGTATGTGCCACAATGAGAAAGGCAAGTCAGGGAATTATCTTGCTCAAAGGGAGTTCCTGGCTTTCATCCATTCCTTTATTCTGTTGCCTCTCCTGCATCCAGATACTCACTGGGTGTGTCCACAGATTCATTAATGTGTTGTAATTACAGTGCATTAAGTTTAGTACCTGTAATAACAGGTACTAACTGAATGTGCTGTAATTGGCACTACTGCACATTAGTGCAGATAAATGCTTTTTGTGTAACACATAATGCACATTGGGCTAAGTCCACTGTGCATTAGTGCATTAGCATAATTTTTTGCCAGCTATACTAATGCACAGTAGACTTAGTCCAATGCACTAAGCATCTCGTGTAGATGTGCCCCCTGAATGCAAACATGAAGTTCAAATTTTAGTCCTATTAGTGGAAGCTGAGAGTTCCACCTTAGTTAGATAACTGTTCCACAGAACAAATACCTCAAGGTTGCTTTTGGACCCGTGTATCCCACACAGCAGTTATGCTGTCTGACTTTTAACTGGTTGACTGGTTGCCTAATTGGCATCTTAAATTATTTGTTCAACTGTTGTGCGAGTGTTGTTTATCTCAGATAAATCTAATGATACCAGCACTGATCATAAACACCATAGTACTGTTTAGAAAGACATGCTTCTGTACAGGTGGGTTTTAAAGTTGTGTGAACACTGTCAGATACGATTAGGGATCAGAAGAAACACAAAACAGGTATTATACTCTAAATTCCTTTTGCATGCTGCATTTAGTCCCAGTCTTTATGTCAGTAGCTTTCAACTTAATGCCAAATTTTCAGAGTGCAATGGATGTGAGATTACATAGATATAAATACTTTTTTATTTGACTTTAAGTAAATGTCTAATCATTAGAGATTTTCATTCTCATTAGGAGCAGGTGTAAGAGCTGGATGAATTTTTTCAGACAAAACATGTTGCAGCAAAACTTTTTTCTTTCCCCAGCTACGTTGACTTTAAAGAGTTAGCTTGTTCAGAACAGGGAAATTTCAAAGGAGTCAATTTTTTTTGTTTTGACATTTGTGTGTCAAGTAGCAGAGAATTTTTAACCAAATACCTGTACATATCCTTAGTAAGTGTAAGATGACATAGTGCCACTCCAAAACTACAGCAGTGTAGGATCACACCTGCCTTTTGGAGTTATTTTACCTACACTTTTTCAGGCCCACCTTGAATTTTAATTTTCTTAAACTAAATGGTGTGTGTATTTCTTTTCTTTTTTTTTGAAGGGGGGTTTGCAAAAGACCATACCTACAAAACTGATGATCCCTCATATACTGACAAGCAGTAACTACTCCTAATTAGTCCAGTAATTGTAAAAAAGTGTATAAATAAATATAACTGCTCCCCCGAAAACAAACAAACAAACCCTGCTTAACTTAGAATAAAAGCATTAGGTAGAGAGTGGAGAATACTGCATAGTATTTTACTTAACAAGACAACATGACTACATTGATGATAGCTTGTTAGAAAATCTCAATCCACCTGCCTATCATTCTTCTGCCAACTATGAGCTGTAATGGCATAAAGGATCATTATAACCTTATTATCTAAAATGATAATTGCTCTTCTGAGCCAGTACTATATTGGCTGATATCAATTTTTGGCAGGTAAGGCTTTGTGAGTAAAAATGTGATGTGATTCAAGTAACCAGAAAGCAAAGATGTATATAAAGATGGATTTTTTTTGTGTGTTGGGGGGGGGGGCTGCCAGTAGGGAGGAATGTATCTAGAACCTCAGTGAATAATTGATTTATTGCTTCCTATGCTACAGCAATGGCACAGATTCTGCAGTTAGGAAGTGCCCGGCATGTTTCCTCCAAAAAAAAGATCTGTATTTGTGTAACTGGAGAAACAATCTCCATGTTTTGGGACAAATTTATTCCTGGTATAATGCGATTGACTTTGTACGTTTCCTTTTCATTGAGGGAAAGATGCTATCCAAGTCACTAAATGCAGCAGTCACGAGTGTGGGTAGTAAAATGGAATCTATATCAATTCCCTGAGTAATACAGCAGGCTGTACAGCTTTCAGTTTATTACCATAATGATAGTCATGACAGAGTGATGCTGATATGTTTGTTCTCTGGCCAAAGGGCATCATAGCACACATGGGACTTGAAGGGATAAGATTTCCATCCTGGCTAACAATCAAGAAACTCCATCAAATAACTGTAGCAGGGATGGTAAAGGAGTAGAAAAAATAATCTGAGGGAGCAGTGAGTAAATCTGAAGCCTTAAAGATACAGATATTGCAAGATATACCTGTAAACATTGTCTGGGGTTGTTAGATTTGTTCTTTCCCTCACTCCCTGAAATCTCTCTCTCTCTCTCTCTCTTTTTTTCTCTCTCATCCTCCTCCCCCCCAGCTCAAAAGACAAATAAGACAATATGCAGAAGGAGGAATGGAAGTTGTACAAATCCCATAGCTTGTTTATGAATCACTTACCCTTTGTACATACCCTTTTGAAGACCCACTTGTGCCATGCTGTTTACAGTGCATTAAATTACTTATATTATTACTTGCTTCTTGTTATTTACTTGCTTGCTTGCTACTAGAAACTTGACTATTAGTAACAGTCCTTAGGCTGAGCCACTTAGAAAAGGGACTACCTTACTGTGATTGGAAAGCATTTAGCACATAATAAAAGGTGCCATAAATAATAATCTTGGAGAGGGGAAGGAGGTTAGGGCACAAGTGGAGGATTACATTTAGAAGATCAAAAAAAAACAAAACAAAACAAAAGAAAAAAACATCCCAAAACCTAATGCGGTTGCTATGGTTAGCTTTGTCAATGAAAAATTATGTTTTAACACATCACAAATATAATGTCCTACATGTTGACCCAAATGGTTTTATTGGCCTCATCACAGACTGGCATGTCTGAAAGTTGATTAGCCTGCTGTATACAGTGTTCCAGAGAAAACTACTGTGCTGCTTAGAAAGTGGATACCAATAGATTCTCTCAATTTCCAAAAACGATTTCTGTTATCTCTATCATCACAAACCCTACCAAATTTTGGGGGTGAGGGGGTGGGTTGTGGTGCATTATATAGAATTCTTATGTTTGATTTACTGATATGGCATGTGTGGTGTTGTTGGAAAGCCAACATTGTGCTATATTCTTTTCTGTTTATTTTATCTCTGTATGGATTAAGCTATACTGTCTGTAGATATTTTTATGATTTTGGACATGATTTAGTTAAAGATTATGAAGGCAGTACTTTTAACAAAGGCAGTAGGTGAAACTGCCAAGTATCTCTTGCTATAGTGTTACTGGGGTAAAAAAAAATGCCCAAAATAGCAGAAGGAGCTATTGTTGGGATGAGCACACACAGTTTTGCCTGCCTGCAGTGTGAAATTCAATTCAAATGCTTGGTAAGGAAGGCATCTCAGAGGAATGGAATTTCACTTGCCCTGGGCAGGTAATAAATATCTAGAGGTGCAGCTGTGGGGTTTGGCATAAGGGCAGTGGGGGCCAAGGCTTCCAGGGATACAGGGTTATCCCAGGGAAAACCTTGGTCTGTTCTTTGGCACAAGCCGCAGGACAGTAGGAAGGATCTGGGGGTCTCTAGGAGTAGTCTGTGGACAGGTTTGTGACACATTTTTCCC
>NW_005842438.1:623289-627987 GCF_000455745.1 Alligator sinensis | reverse complement strand
TTCCCTACATTGTTAAACAATTGAATCCATGCTTGATATCATTTAGAGTTGCCATAATAAAGTATAAGGTTTATTTTGTAGTACTTTCTCTTTCATACCTTTCTGTATATATAATTTATACATTCTATATTTATATTCCCCCTACATATACTGACATCCTTTATTTGTGGCCATATTCTATTTCCCTCAAGGCACACTGGCATGTACCCATACTTATTTGTGTTGATTTAATTTTTTAATAGGTTGTTCCTAATTACTATCTGTTCCCAATTTCATTATTCAAGTCCTCACTAGATTCTCAGAGTCATTCATTCATCCTGTATTTTACATTGGTAAAAATGTGTAGAAAGCAGTATTGTTCCACTGTACCTTTTCTGTAGATGAATAATGATGACTAGGGTCGTTAGAGCTGTCAAGCCATAACATCTCATAAGCAATAAATTAATTCAGGGATTTTGTTTGTTTGTTTTTAATAAATTCCACTTTCTGAAGAATTATTTCCAAGGCTTTGATCTACTAAATGTTAACTGATCAGGACTTAAGACACTTCTATTTTGTAAGACAACACTTCAATAGACCTTGGTGTTTTGATAGAGGGCTCCTCAATTTTTACCATCCCATAGAAACTGGCCATGTAAAGATTAGTCAAGTAGGTTCGAAAGTATCACAAAAAACTGGATCACAAAAAAATGGATTGATATTTTAAGTTCAGAGTAGATTAAAGTGTTCCCTTTTAACATAATGAAAAATGCAGATGTTTCCAAGTTCTGAGATAAACAAAGTCATGTTAATATTCAAAGTAAAGTTTGATTACTGTTGTTTGGTTAGTCATAATCTAAGATCCTTTGAGTATACCAGGCTTCAAATTCCTCAGAGGAAAGCGTAGAGACATCAACACAGTAAAGAGATGATCTCTAATTGGCAACATTTCATCTTAAAAGTTGATGTGTATGAGAAACCACCATTTACTGAAGGACTGTAGGGTTCCAATGTTTGTAATACCTTGAACTAAATGCAGAATTTTCTGCACATCATTGGAATTAATATTTTAATATGGCACTTGAAACTCAGGATGTCTGGAATGTCAGATTAAGTTCCAGGGTGTCTGAAAGTCAGATTAGGACGTCAAAAATTGACCTCAAGTCGGGAGAGATTTGTCTGGCCTTGTGGGGAAAATAAGGAAGTCCTCACCTCTTTAAGGCTTCCCCTTCCCTTGTTAGCTGTGAAGGGGAGGTTGAAATCCACTGCCCAAGCTTGTGGGCAACAAGACTTTTAAGCAAGTGATTGGGCACAGAGGGGAGAGGTTATAAAATCTATCATTCTAACTCAAACTTCCTCTCATGCCCTATGAGCATTATCATCTTTTTGTAGAAAAGGAATAACCTCAAAAAGCAAATTTTATTATGTGGCAATTAAAAGAGTGTGTACTGATGAGGCTCACCTGGTGGAATGGGATTCAATTTATACAGGATTTAATTAGGCTCAACAGCAGTATAGCTTGGAATGATGAGTACCCATTGGATTATGCCTGCCATTAGTAGTGTCCAAATGCACACAAGATTATCAAAGCCATTGCAGAGAAAATGACTCAATGATTTACTAAAACTAGTGCTGTGAGCGGTGACCCCTCCATTTAGGGGGGACTCAAAAATACGAGCAGCCACTGCTTCTCTCAGGGCCACTTCCAGCAACCCTGCTACAGCCAAAATCCCAAACACCACCACTACTATCCCTTAGGGCACAACACTGCCCAATTACACCTCAGAAAAACAAAAAAACTCTTCCTTTTTATTCCTTAAGGGATAAAAATGTATGAATATGTCACAAGAATTAATGATTGGCTCTGAGGAACCTTTGTTCTGGGAGTTGAGGCTGTGAGAACCACCACTTTTTTCCACAGGAATAAAATGCTCTATTAGGCATCTGATTAAGGAATTAATGGCAGCCTTTCACCATGTAGACATGATTAGGGGAGGAATTCTGATTGTACTAGGCATAGCACTACTTTTACTTCTGAGATTGCAACTTTATTGTAACATATCTAATTAAACTACATATGTTTTACCTTGCCTTTAGTTCCACATATTTGGGACCAGAATTGCTCCCATTGTATGAAAAGATTTCTTTTCCAGTAGTAGTTTTGGTCTTACACATCCAGAAACCATCCTTTATGCTCCTGTTAGCATGCATTCATTTTTTTCTCATGTTCACATGCAAAGCCGTTACATCATCTGAAGTTTATGCTTCCCTATTAGCAAGTTATACCACATCTATGTTTATCCTTTGACCTGTGGTTATAGCATGTTTTTTGTTCTCAGAAAATACAGTCTCTAAGGCAATGTGTAATATTATCTGTTCTTTCATACTGTTTAAGAAACATGCATTGTCTTCTGCTATTTTTTATACACAAAGAGGGTACTGCCTTCTGATTTGCTTGGTTATTGTTGAAGCTACATCCCTTACAGTGAAATATCTTTTAAGTCATGCTTTTATTTTCCTCTCTAGAGAATATAAAGTAATAAAAGTACCATATAATATGCATATTGATACAAAATAGCTAAAACATTTTCCTAATAGCAAGATACACTAATAGCTTGTAAACCCCCCCCCCCCAAAAAAAAACAAAACAAAACACTGAAGTAGAAAAAGAACTGCTTTTGAAAAACAGGAAAAATCATCACAAATTCATAGGGCCAAGGGAATCACTCCCCAAGTTGCAGGGAGAACTAGAATCTTTTAATGTTTACCATGATTGCACTAGTCCATCAAACATCAACTATCATACACTGATAATCCTTTACATTTCTGATGCAAAGGAGTATTTTTTTAATTTGCATGGGTTGTCATTAATGTAGAATATAAAGGACTTAATTCAAACTCATTTGTATTAATACGTTGGAAGAAACTCTTCAGAAGCCAGCCCACAATTTCTGTTTGGAAACTGCAGACTGGAAATATTACACACTTTTATGTGATACTCTATTTAAGCAATTTTATTTTTAAATGAGTACTTATCTTTCTATTGGTATTTTATGTCCTATAATGAGGTAGCATGTCTTTAGACTTTGATAGAGGTTTCTATCATACAAACACACAGTTCAGTTTATACCAATGCACTGTTTTTTAGCATTTATTTTAAACAATAGAGGCCAGTCACTGGTGTTGTATATCAGAGGAAGGAAGGAAGGAAGGAAGGGAGGCCTTTGACTTTTTAATTACTTTATTCAGGGGTTTGGGGTACAAAAAGTTGTCCAGGTCCAATAAACAAACCAAAGACAAACAAATTACCATGAAACCAAGAGCACCATGTGATTACATTCATAACATCACACTGTGACAGATACCTGCACTGTATTACATGTCATGCCTAACATGCTGTTATGCGGTTGGGTTACCAGCCACATAGTTGTACAGACCAAAGTCTTCTATAAACAAACGATTCCTACCCTGCTGTATCCAATCATACACGTGACAACACCTTCAACTTCCCACACAAAGAAGAAAGCAAAAAGCAGATTGGTGAGGTCCCAGAGCACAGCATGAGCTGGGCGTCGCAGTCTGGCACCAAACCTGCCCGGTCGCCCAGGCCGGTCATGACATCACAGCGCGTATTGAAGACAGCCATCCTCCACATGGCACAGCACTCTCTTAAGGGCCCAGTGTGACTTGAAGGCGGGCACCACCCCCTGGAGCACAGCGTGCTCAAACTCCAGCAAGAGGCGCACCTGCACCAGGAGGTCAAAAAGTCGCAGGGCATCATCTAAGCTGGTCCTGGCAAGCCGGTTGTGGCAGTTCTTGAGGACGGCCATCTTGGCCTGAACCAGTAGAAAGTTGACCAGGCAGACGGTGTCTTGCTCGGCCTCCCAGTACAGATAGGAACATACGTAGGTTGTCTCTGAGAGGCTCCTGCCCTTCATGCACAGCGGCAGCTCGAGGGGGACAAAGAGCAGCCACAGGCAGGGACAGTCAAGGAAGGCATGAAAGAGGTTCTCCTCAATGCCCTTGGGGCAGGAACGGCAGGCCATTGAGGTAGCTGGGTCAAAGTGGGATGCAAAAATGCCAGTGGCTAGGATAGCATGCAGCAACCACCACTGCAGGTTGTCAGTCTTCTTGGTGGTTGGCAGCCTATACAATATGTGACAAGCCAGGTGGGCCAGTGGAGAATCTGGCAGCCCCAGGTGCCATTGCCACGGTGTATTAGGGCGGTCTGCCAGCATTTGGGCATAGCAGATGTGAACCACCCAGGCATATAGGATTCTATGTGACAGAGAAGCAAAGGGGCAACCCAAGTCACTGTCAGGAGGCACAGGGAGTATCAGCAAGATGCCGGGCCCACTGGTCAGCTTGCCAGCCATGACTGGGGTGACTGGCAGCATGGGAAAAACCTTGCTTGGGGCATTCATGGTGTGGGGGGCTTGGCATGCCCAGGGATGGTCATCCAGGGTGGATATTGCCTCTGGTAGGAGGGCAGCCTGGATGTCACACAGGAGACAGCCCACACTGCAGATGGAGCGCATGCCTAGCCAGGTAGTCAGGAACTTGGGTGACAGCCAGGCCAACTGAGCTGGGTCAAGGAGATGGCTCAGGTGGAGGACACAAGCCTAGATGAGAGTGGCCATGAGGCTAGCAGAGGCTACACTTGGCACAGGGCACCTGAGGGCTGGGTTGTGCAGCAGGGACTCCCTCAGCAGCTGCAGG
>NW_005842438.1:611371-623270 GCF_000455745.1 Alligator sinensis | reverse complement strand
GTAGGGAAAAGGTGGCTTGCCAGGCTTGTACCATGCCACAGTAGAAGGCCAGAAGCACCACCCAGTTCAGGAGCGTGAGGTACTGCAGGAAGAGCTCTCAGTCAAAGCCAAGGGCCCTTGCCCTCTGCAGGAACCGGCACGCCAGTTGTTGCCAAGGTAGGCTCTCCTCACTGTAGAGGAGTTGCTGAAGGGCTTGCAGGCAGAAGGAGGCCACCTTGGTCATGAAGTCAAACCAGGATCTGGCCCTCCTCAATGACAGGTTCATAAAGAACAGCTCATGGGAGCCATTGACACCCATCCCAGAAAAAATGTACCAGGAGGCACTGGAGCCTCTTGAGTAGGTCCTGTGGTGGGTCAAGTGTGGCACACCAGTGAGGACACATCTATGGTAGGAGAGGCTGGGTAGGCACCAGCACCACCATTGCAGGTGGGCCTCCAGGTGAGGCCCCTGGCAAATCCCGGGCGCGGCATGTACTGATCCATGCACCAAGCATCAGGGTATCACTCTTGGCCCAGTTGATATAGGCTGAGGAGGCACATTCATTGGCTTGCTGGCAATCTGTCAGGACCCACATGTCTTCCTGAGTGTTAAAGAATACGGTCACATTGTCTGCATATGCCGACAGCCAGAATGGAGGGCCAATGGATGGGCCCATGGCCAATGGCAAAGCCACACCACTCAAGCAGCACCACAGCAACATGCAGCAGTTGCTCGATGGCCAGGGCATAGAGCATGCCTGACAGGGGGCTGCCCTTATGGATGCCCCTGCGTGCGGGGAATGGGGTGCAGAGCACACCGTTCACCTTGAGCAGGCTGGAGGTGTCTTGGTACAAGACCTAGAGGACTCCAGTGAAGGGGGCCCAAAGCCAAAGGCCTCCAGGGTCTGGAAGAGGTAGGCATGGCCCACCTGGTCAAAGGCCTTCTCCTGATTCAGAGAGATGAAGGTGATGTCTAGGCCAAAGAGTTTTCTGGCTGTGAGTAGGTTGTGCAGCAGGAACAGGTTGTCTTAGATGGTTCTGTTCAGCACACAGTAGCTCTGCTCATGCCCAGTGATGAAGGCCATGAAAGTGCAGAGGAAGGTCACTAGCACTTCGGCCAGAATCTTGTAGTCTGTGCACAGCAGGGAGACCGGCTGCCAATTCTTGAAGCAGCCAAAGTCTTCCTTCTTGGGCACCAGCATGAGCACCACTCAGCGGCAGCTGATTGGCAGGACCTTATTGGCAAGACTCTCTTGGAAAATGCACAGCTGGCAGGGGCCAAAGAGAGGCCAGAAAGTGTTGTAGAACTCGGCAGGTAACCCTTCAAGGCCTGGGGCTTTGCTGGAGGTGAAGCCAGCTGCAGCAGCTGCCAGCTCCTCCAAAGACAATTTCCACTCAAACTTGCTGGCCTCCAGGGAACAGAGATGTGGCAGGCCCTTGTAGAGTTCCTTCTTGGCCTTGGGGCAGGATGGCTCAGCCGCAAACAGGTCACAATAGAAGGCAACGGTGTACTCATGTACTTCACCCAGGTCCATGATTACCTGACCCTTGGGGGCCCTGAGGTGATCTAAGACTTTGCTTGCAGCCCTCCACCACTCCAGGTTGAAGAAGAAGTGGGTTGGGGTGTCAGTTTCTGCCAGCTCTTGGCAGTGGGCACAGATCCTTGCTTCCTGGGCCGCACTTTCTGCCAAGTGATGCAGGCATTTCCTGTGGAACTGGAGGCCTCGTGCAGCACCTCATTACTGCTGGCCAACAACGGGGCAGCCTTGAGCTCTGCCACATGTTTCTCCAGCTCTCAGATACAGCGGCACAGTTCATTTGTGGCCATCTGGATGTATTGCTGGCAAAAAGCTTGACAAGCTACCTTGTGCTTGTCCCACCATAGCTTCCAGGAGGAGTAGCTCAATCTTGCAGCCTCCCAGCCCCACCAAAAGTGGTTGAAGCAGTCCCAGAAGTAGGAGTCTTGAAGCAGGCTGACATTGAAGCACTAATAGGGCACCCATGTGCAGGATCTCCCTGGCAGGCTCAGTTCACAGCAGGCAAGGCCATGACCTGACATGCCCCAGGAAATGATGCAGCCACTACACAGGAGTGGCAGATGGTGTCTGGTGACATAAAGGCCATCAAGGTGGGCCATGGTGAGACCACCGGCACTCATCCTGGCCCAGGTATACTGGCATGCATCAGTATGCAGGGCTTGCCAGACATCAATGAGGCCTGCAGTCTCCTGGGCAGACTACAGCTTGAAGGCTGAGGGCAGGTGAGGCTTAGGCCCTGTATGGTCAAGTGAGGTGTCAATGGTGTAATTAAAGTCCCCGACTATGAGGAGCAGGTCATCATCCTCACTAGCATCACACAAGAGAGTGGCTAATGTCTTGAAGAAAGCAAACCTCTCCTGGCCATCAGTGGGTGCATAGACATTGACGAGTAGCAGGTGGTGTTGTGCTAGGGTGACGCGAACAGTCAGCAGGTGGCTGGGGATGACCTCCCATGCTACCGCCATATCATGCTGTAGTTGTAGCGATAGGAGAGTCGCTACCCCAGTGCTAAGGTTGGTGCTGTGGCTCAGGAACAAGTGGCCTCGACAGGCAGCATGCCAAGCCACCTGGTTGAGCTCGTTGGAATGTGTCTCCTGGAGGAAGGTGACGGCCAGCCGCTTCTGCCACAGGAGCTCCAGGACAGCCTCCCATTTCATGGGATCTCAACAGCATTTGATGTTAAAAGTACCAATGGTCATGGCTGCCATGGGTATGGGTATGGGAGAGGAAGAGCAAGGTAAGGTGTAGGTGGAACAGCAAGCACCCAAGAGTAGAGCAAAATAGCAGACAGGTCAGGGAAGGCCTATCATGCCCTACTCTACTCCAGGGAACCCTCCCCCCCAGGCCCCACTAATCTCTCATCCACTGTGTGAGCTTCTCCAGATGGTAAGCCATCTGCCGAGTACCTAGATCCTGTTGCATAAGTCTGGCCATAGCTCTGGCAGCCTTGACAAAGAGTTTAGGATCTGCACATCACTGGGTTATGCACCCCGCTACATTCTTCTGTCCTTTGGTCTGCTTCAAAAAGGCTAGGAGAGCCCCATAGTTGGGGTCAACTGGGGGGTGTCTGCCAGTGTGGGCTGGACATTTCTGACAGAAGAGCGGCAAGGCTGCACCCCAGGTGGGAACTCACGCACAGACATAGTGTCTACACTCTCAATATCCAGACACGGCAGCCTCTTCTCATTGTCCAGGTTGAGGACCAGCTACAGGAGAGCAACCCCCACCTTCTTGTGGAGAAAGAGGTCATCCTGCTCTCAAGGTCACGTGCAATACTCAGAAAGCTGGATCTCCATCAAAAATTCACCAGCCTAAACATTTTTCCCCAGATGAGCTTTTTTTATGGGCCTCTTTTCCATTCTGTCTCAAAATTGTGCCCTAAATTCTATATTCAAAAGCTACACAAATCTCCCTTATATTTAATTAGCTACAATATGCTCAGCATATGAGAGGGATGCAGAATGGATGGCCCGCATCTTGTTACAAAGACAGAAAGAATTAAAACTAGCAGACTCCCCTACCATCCCTCTTAACAGTGGCCATTTCCAGCTGCTCAGGGTTTGAATTGCTGGAGATATACCGTATTAGAGAAATAATGGGCACTGTATAAATATGGCACAGGAAGCAAATATTTAGCATGTCTCTAACAATTATCACCCTGATTTCACCTCCATATATTTGGATTTCAGTGTTTTCCATTACTTTGGCATAAAAAAAGTGCTACATTATTTGCCATTATAGTTGGGAAAATAATGTGGGTTTTTTAATCCTCTCTCCTGAAAGTGAAACCTCTTTTCCAAATGATGCCTTTTGGCTACTATTATGAGAAAGCAATGCCTTAAAAAAATGTTCTAATTGAAATATAGTCTCATGTCTCCACCTACAGACCTACCTCCTGAAAACAATAGTCTGTGGTTGTTGTTGTTTTTTTTTAACCCCAAAACAAAAGAACAGCTAACAAATGTAAACATTTTTGTGGCAAGCTGAGATCCAATTTGGTACATCTGCACTTAGCCATCTGGTACTTCATGATAAATTATTTGATTCCTTATAAATTATAATACAGGAAATGGTAAATAATACTTTACTTTGCACTTACATTAATTGCAGCCCTATACTTACTCTGCAAACATATATTACCCTGCACAGTTGAGTTGTGCATATATCAAAAGGACTATTAGCAGATATTGCTGAAGGTGTAACCACATTTTGCAGTGTTTGGCTAGGGACAGACATTCTACAAGCCTAAGCCTAAATTGATTCAATCTTTGCAGGTTAGACTAAACTGACTAGGCTGAACGGGTTTGAAACTGGACAGACATTCTGTCTGGGCTGAGGAAATTCAGGCACATGCATGCAGTGGCTCCGGCTAGAAGCCAGGAGTGCTACAGCAGCCTTCCCTGTGCTTCTGCAGGGAGCTGAGCTGAGGGGGGATGGCCAGGCCCCAGCAGGATTCTCTCACTGGGGAGGTCTGCCTGCACAGTCCCAGGCTTTTTCCTGCTGGCTGCTTAAGGGGCGAAAGTGTTGCCAGCCCCCAGCCCTGGGCTAGCACTGAGACAATAGGGGTGTGGCGTGCATGCATCTATTGATGTATGGAGCTTTTCAATCTCCCTCCCTGCTTTGTCATACTGTCTGCAGCAAACTGACAGGTAAGCAAGCCAGTTGAGGGGGGGGGGAGGGGGAGGGGCTGATAACAGTCTTTATCACCAAAAGTAGAAAAACATTAGCTTCTCTCCACATTACTTCAAACTTCTTAAACAGCTTACCAGCTGACCTGTTGATTAGCTCCAAAAGCCCTAAGTAGTCACTGTTATGTCTGCCTGTCCCAGTGAAATTGGAGACACACACACATAGACACCTCTCAGCATTAGCTAGCATACCACATGCTAGCTGTGGCAGAGAGGAGGAAGGGATCTCTGCTTAAGCAGCGAGTGATGAGAGGGGGCACAGGGAAGACAGCAGACCATACTGTGCCTGCAAGTCTGTGCTGAGTTCCAGCCAGGGAACAGAGGGGAGGGGCTAACTCTGCTGTGGAGCAGAGAACCCTGTCCCACCCAGCCCAGATTGCATGCTGGGATGCTGGGGGTTTCTGATTTAACAGCAAGGGGTCTGGGACAGACATTACATAAACTGGTTTGGGCCAAATCAGTTAAATCTGATACCACATGCAACCACATTAATCTCAAACCAGTTTCAGACATTTTCAAAGTGATTTCTGTTGTTATAGGTTTAAACCAGTTTCTGATCACTTAAACCAGTTTATGTCTAATGCCTGTCCCTACCCTTGCTGTTCACAGCTTGCGTGTCCTGGAACCATATTCATTGCATTCAGTGTTTTCAGCATGTGCTCACTTTTTTCACTTTATTAACCACAGGCCATCTTCCTTGAGGCTGGCTGTTTCTTCAATCTTATTTTTAAATATAAAGGAAGCAAAAGGTAGCAATATTGTCATATTTACTGAATCCTACATGAAATCAAGATATGAGTTACAGTACAGATGGAGAGGCAGAGCAGCCCTTCCTATTAAATGCCCTACAGCATAGGGAATATGTACAAAACTAGGAGCCAGATATATATTATTTCAAATTTCATATCTTCAACCCACTGCTTTTTTATATTTCTGTCCACTTCATGACCTTAGAAACCATATTCCTGACTTAGTAGGTAGTCAGACATTAGTTACCTCATTTTATGATTAAGTTAACAGACAAGGTACAGACGGTCATTTTTAGCAGAATTAGAAATAAAACTCAGATGCAAGGTTCTAGGAATAGTACCAACATCTGTCACATGGTGGTGAACCCAGTTCTTATTCCAGCTATTTTAACTCATTTTCTATAAAGCAGAGCAGGAACAAAAGGCTAGAACAAAACTAAGACTTCCTGTTGTGTAGCCAGTCTTCTCTAAACATTATGCTACAGTCCTTTCCTTTAGAACAACCTGGGAGTCTAGATTCTCAATGTTCTACTATTGTCTAGCAAATCATTGTGTAACCTTCCACCAATATGTGCATGTATTTTCCCCTCACGTTAATTATCTACCAAAAGGATAATATGAATTCCTACTGTTCAAGTGATAGAAGTCTAGGCTGGAAAGAGAAAGATAGAAATGTTGGGCACTTTTACATGTGCTTCGGGGTGGGAGGGGAGGGGGGGAGACAGCACCTTAATTAAAGAAGCTCTGAGAGCCGCTTTAATTAAAGCACCTCAGTGTTGCATGTATCAGCATCCCTGCACTTCAAAATGGTAGCGGGTGTTCTTGAACTAAAGCTCATTTGATGAGCTTTAGTTCAACTGCCCCCGCTGCCATTTTGAAGTGCGGGGTCACTGATACACGACATGCAGGAGACTGCTGGAGTGCTGTAATGATAGATTAATCAAGTCTGCTCTGATGCACTGTAATTACAGCGTGTAGGAGCAGCCTCTGTGCTAGTGTACAGGCACCGATTGAGTTTAATGAAATGGCAGCCATCTTTCAAAAGGTCTGCCTGTGACATCAGTCCCTTTGAGAACAATAGGGAGATGGATGGCTTTCATTAACTCAGATGTGTAGTGGAACTTATTTTTAAGGATACCTCAGGAACTGGGTCCCACTGGTTAACTTTATTTGCATAATAGGGTACAGGAAATGGTGACTAATTTCAATAGGGAAAAGTTGTGGACATAATGGGGGAGATCAGGAATAAGCACAGGAACAATCACTAATAAATTGTAATGATTTAAGAGACCTCAAGCTGCCGGTCAGCAAAGAGCTCTGGGAATGGAAACCACATTTTTTTTAGGCTGTTCATTCTAGATAAGCTCAGTAATAGCAATGAAAAAGGTGAGGTGGCAGGAAATCAGGCAGGTGTCTTACTAAGATGGTGACCCCTGAATAAGCATTCATTAATAATCTGCTGCACTCTATTTAAATAACAAACTGATTACAGAATCATTTATTTTTCAAAGGATTTTTCTGTGGGCCCATCTATATATGCAAGTAATGTTGTGATGGGATCTAATGCGTAATCCACACTATCACACCCCCTTCCTACGTGCATGGCAGGAGGTGTGATTGTGGGATTGTACATTAGATCCCATCATGCCTTACTGCCAGTGTAGGCAGAGTCCAATCCTGGGCACCCCCTGCACCAGCAAGAAGCAAGCTTCCATGGCTGGGATCCCCATCAGGTGAGAGACTCCCAGCCAGAGGGATGCTCAACTCATTCCCACGGCTGGGAGATATAGCTGCTGTGATCTCCCAGCCATGGGGGTTTCATACACCCCTGCTACTGGGAGACTGCAGTTCACAGTACTAGGGGCTCCACACACCTCCTGAGCTGAAAAATAACCTATGGATACTAGGGCCCAACTGGGTCCTGGCACCAGGAGACATTCTGATGTGACCCAGAAACCACAGCTATAGGTCTTTGAGTCCCAGAAGCTGCAGGGTGCTGCCAGGACCAGGAGTAGGCAACTGCCTGGGCTGAGAGTCCCCTTACTTGCTGGACTCTCTGCCCCAGCTGGGTGTGACACACCCCCACAGCTGGGAGCCTGTCAGCTGATGGTGTTCCCAGGCACAGCGAAGACCCTGCTACATGTGCAAATTAAAGCCCAATAGCAACCAGCTATCAAGTTTGTACATATTTTTTAGGTCTAATTGTATATCTAGTTGGAGTTTTTATGGCATGATAAGTACATTGCATGTGTAGCTGGTCTCAAGGTAATTGTGAAATTACCACATTTCACATAGTCTTGTGAAGTGGCATCATCATCACCATTTGGTAGCTTCAGAAATATGGTTTAAAATATTGGGGGTTTTTTCTAGTTAAATTGCTAAAATTTTGAAATTCCGTTCTATCTGATATCTTTATAGTATTAAATATTCTAAGCAAAGCTCACTGGTCTCACATGGGATTGTGAGTGCTCTATCTTTCTACAAATCAATCCCCAGATGCCTCACTGTAAAAATAAGGAATACTCAGCTAGTGACCGGTTTTGCAAAGTATGGTTTAAATGTTTTGCCAAATATCATAGGATATATTTTTTGTTGAGCAGTACAGGCAAAAATCTTGAAAGTAACATTCAGTTAGTGATCTTTGTTCAACATCTTTGACAATGAGAACATACTTCTCTTCCTGAGTCTTCTATTTCACTCACTAAATATATTTCAGGTTCTTCAGCAAATAAGACTGTTGATACGTAGGAGACTTGATAGAAGATGGATCACTCCAAATGTGCCCTGTTTCTTACCTTCTTATTTTAAATCAGTTATTATATGCTGCTTTTGGAGTATTTGTCTATTTAATACACGTAGGGAACATGGGTGTGGGCCCACACATAAAATGGTAGGACCTTCTATTAGAGGGGGTCTGCCACTATTGGACACAGGGTACTTGGATAGATGGGCCATTAGTCTGACTTAGTACTGCAATACCAACAGACAAACATCCTTCCTGCTGTTACAGCATCCATGCTGTATACTGAATGAAGCAGAAACCCATGGAAAAGAGCATGTGGATATAAAATTACAGACTGTATCATAATACATACCTACAATATGAATAAATTAAGACATTTCCTAAAGTGTCACTACTTGGCATTGCAGTTTCAACTTTCTCTTAACATAATGATTATTTGCCCACATGCAGTTTATAAATTGATGTAGGAAAACATTCAAAAACATGTTGTTCTTATTTTAGAAGTATTTTAGGGAAAATTGGTGTCCTTTCAAATCAATTTATGCCAGTCTAACTTAATTTACTTTTATGGAGTTTCTCCGGATTTACATCAGGAAAGAAAAAAATAAGCCTAATGCTTTCATATATTGAAAAAAGCCTATGCCTGAGGAAGATGTACCCTGGTGTCCATAATCAAGCCCTGTGCAAGTGCTTATTATTATGTTAACTATGATATAAAAGAAGTATGGGAATAAGAACCATTCTCTGAGAAAGGGAGCATTGTAAAGCTAGTAGTATGAAAGAACCTGCTTTATTTACATGTGTGAATGCTTGTTTAAAGTTTAATCTGAATGCTAAAGCCAAAATGAAAGTTGTGTTCTTTTCTTTTCTTAAATCAGATTTTAAAAAATCAACAAAAAATGCAAGAACACAAGAACTGGCTTTCTAGATCTATGTGTATATATATATAAAAAACAAAATAAACAAGCACACAGTCTAAAGCTATCCTGCCACTGGGAACAAACAATAATAATCTGCAACATATTGGGAATTTTTTGATTTAAAAGTTTCTGATTATGGCCACCTCCTGAGGAATGAAAATAAATTTCTGGACAACCTCCCAAGAATATTTTTGGCAGTGAAAAAGGTATTGCTATTGATGATGCAACTGGATCCACTTGAGTAGCTTATTAATGGAATACTGGGTTAATTAACATGACAGGCATATAATCAACTTGAAAGTGCTTATCTTTTTCTGACATGGCTTGGTGTTTGGCTGGGTTCTTTGATTCCTTTGTTCTAATTTGGCTGTATATCAGTAGGATTATTTGGCACTATAAGTATTTTTTTGTGTTTTTGGGCCGTTATGATAATCATAATGGGTATTAAAATTCAAGACCAGTTCCTTTCAATGTAATATGAGTTTAACAAAGCTAGATATTTAAAGAACATCTGAGGTAAAAACTTTATATTCACAATAAAGCTGACAGGAATATGGCTCTTGAAATGATTACTCCAGCAAATGAGTATGGCACTTGCAGTGATCATAAGTTTGCATACTTTTTTCCTCCAGTGTGCCATGGCCAAGATCTGAAATGACAGATACCATTAAGTGGAAAAAATAGTTTCTTTGGTTTCATCTACACATGCAATTAGCATATAGCAATAAACTCTGGCACAGTTCACACTGGAGTTTGTTGCTCACAGGAGTAGTGTTTACATGTGCACCCAGGACTGCAGCACATCGAGCCAGGGCAGATTAGTCCCAGCTGGCAGAAAGCCTGGAGGAGGTCAGCTTGCCAGCCCAGGGCTGCTCCACCCCACCTCAATGTGCTGCAGAGGGGCTGTCCAGGAAATAACAGTGCTACAGTATAGGACAAGCTGGCAGACACCCCCACACTATAGCATCCTTGTGCCCCAGACAGCCCCAGTCACCATCTACACATATGTTGTGGTGGAGTAAATAGTTCTACCATAGGATAGTATTTGTTTCAGTCAGAACTATCTTAAAGCACAGTTTATTAGTTTATTCCAGCCTAATAGGGCTTAATGTGTAGATGGCGATGCTTTACTGCAGTGCTAATTAGTCAGCTCCACAGTAAAGCACGCTTATAGATGCACCCTATGTGTGCTCATTCCTTGTTCACAGAGACAGTCACAAGATGGGCAATTGTGTTTGTGCCTTTTGCTGTGCAAGCAAAAGACGCCTTCCTCATTCACACACATTGAACATCCTCCAGTGGCTGAGCTGTAGCCAAAGACCAAGAGAAGGTACAAAGTTAAGGTAACTTCTGTTTTCATAATCTGAGTTGCGTGAATGTAACTACCCTAGTTGGGCCCCCATGTATGATTCTCTAGTTGTTTTATCAACCTGTACATGTAAAGTTATAGGTTTCATATATAAAGACTACTATGGTAGCTTTAAAATAAACAGCAAAGCAACAGGTCAAAAAAAGAGAATCTCTAGAGATAATATATTTAGGGAAAACAAAAGTTTTATTTTCTTCCAGTTTTCTGCAAAATGTTTTAATGCTAAAAGCATAAGGTTGAAACAACAAAAAAAGCATTCTTAACCTAGTAATTTATGATAGACATTGACTATAAGGGCACCAGGATTCTCATCATTTTACCAGATTAAACAATGCTGAGAGGCATTGGCATTGTCTTCAAAATGACAAGTTTCTTTTGGAAAAATCATTTGGTTCCCTTCTCTTTTCACTCTAAAGTTATGAAGTATGTCAAATTTCAAAACACACAATTCTGCTGGAGAATAACATTTCAGATTTATTCCATTATGTCTCAAACACATTTAGGGTTAATTTGAACTAGGACTCAGGCAGGTTGTTTTATGCACATCTCAATAGCTCTAATTGCAACATTTATCATGCAAAAGCTGAAGCTGCCAGTAAGGTGTTGACATTAAGTGAATATGCAGCTTCCCTATAGGGATTTTATTATCCAACATCATGGAACACCTGCCAAACAGTGGTCATTGTCACCACAAGCCTCTCTGAGCAACATAATAACAAGTTTGCTGTGGGCAAAGAATGAAATTTCTGTGTATTATTTTCAGATTTCTTGTACAGTACAAGTGCTGCACTAAACCTTTATGAAAGCTTGCCAACAGAAAAACTATTGCAAATTGCATAGGTTTTAAACCATACCAAGGCCTAAAATCATAGTTATTACCTTAAGTAGCACACTTTCAAAGGCCTGTATTAAAGAGAACAAGGGAAATAGAAAAATCAAACTGGTGTTATTCAATGTGCATTGTAAATAAGATGAAGCTTGCTAACCATTTGCTAATAATTCAATATTTTGCTGTCACTTCAATAGCTCTTATAATCCCAGAAAAGAATATGTATAAAATTTTAGTTTGCTATACTTAAAAGAGTCTAGTCCGATACTCAGCTCTTCCATTAAATAGTCAGCTGAATAATCACACTGAAATAAACAGGGTTACTCACCCTGCTGCTCAGTATTGAAGTGGAAAAGTAATGACTTAAATACATCAGAGGGTGAAGTTACAGGTTGTACTTGGACCATACTAAACCTGTAGAATATTAAGCAGCATTAAAATTAGAACATGATGTGAGCAGTCACACATTAAAGGTTTATATAATCTCTTGCCTGCACAGCTCTGACTTGACACTAAAGGGCTGATGAGCAGGGTCATGGCTAGAAATCAGGACAACTGGGCTCTATTCCAGCTCTGGATGGGGG
>NW_005842438.1:602620-611356 GCF_000455745.1 Alligator sinensis | reverse complement strand
GGGGGGGGGGGGGGGGGGGGGGAAGGCAAGGGGAGTAGGCACTGGTGCATCCTGGGATGATGGAGTACTGAATTTTTTTCTTTTTATATCAGTTGAGCAGACTGTAGTTACCCTAGCAAAAGCAATGCAGCACAGCCCAGAGTTAATCCTTGTCTGAAGTGGCATAACTTTTGAAACTGTCAGAGGGCACTTAGCATGACTTAATACACTTTAATCTGTGGATACTCACATTTGAAATGCCTTTATTATTGTCTAAGTCTAATATATAACTTTACCCTCAGACAAGATGCTTTGGTCCTGCACAGTTCCTGAATCCTGGAAGTAGAAGATGAAAATCAATGAGAGCATTAAAGAAAGGAAGGACTTGGAATACAATTACAAGTAATTGGGGGTGAATTTCTTGTGTGCATTATATTCTGTTTTTAAACATGCATTTAATTGTCATTGTTCTAAAATCTGAAAAATTGATGGGATGTTCAGTGTGCACACAAAGATTATAGTTAAACTGAGCAATATTAAAATTAAAGTAAAAGAAAATGACTTTACTCTTTGGACAGTTACTCAAGGATGTTCAAGATTTCCTGCTATGATTATCCTCTTCTTTTAAGAACTCGTATAACTGAAGACAAAAAGTGAACTTTTGTGATATAAATATTTGTCACTCTCACTGTATGATTCCTGGTTGACATTCCAGATAACATTATGAGAACTCTATGTTTAAAAAAAAAGAAAAACAGAAAAAAAAAAAAAACTTTTATTATTAGATAACTATTTCCAGAGAGATAGTTTAGATATCATGTATTTCATATGAATGTACCTGGGTTTCTGCATCCTTTTCAAAACTCTTCTCTCTTGAAAAATGTGCTCCTTCCTCCAAATTCCATGCAATTTGCAACATCCCCCTTACATGTTTTTGAATTGTGAAGAAAAGAAACAAAGTAAAATAATATAGAAGGTATCTGATTTGTGTTATATTTTCACATGGTATAGTATATAAACCAATTTTGAAGGCATTTAACTATAGATATGAAAAACATTAAACAATATACATTTAAAGTTCAATGATTCAATTATTGTTCAGAGTATTTCTCCTTTGTTAGGAAGGAGACAAATAAAAAGAAAAGCTCACTCCCAGCCAAGATGGTGGGTGACCTATGTTGGAATATATACACATACATGCATGCATGCATATATAAACATAGTATGCCAGTATATAATCACTCTGTTTCTCTCTGGGCACATCTACACGTGATAGCACAGTTTGCCATGGAGTTTATTGCTCCCAGGTGTAATGTTTACACATGCACCAGGGACAACGGCATTTTGAGGCGGGGGCCTGGAGGTCAGCCTGCCAGACCAGAGCTGCTCCACCCCAGCTCAACATGCTGCATGCAGAAGGGGTGACTGGGGCACAAGGGTGATACAGTGCAGTGTTAGTCAGTAGGCAGCACCTGCACTATAGCACTCTCATGCTCCAGCCAGTACCAGTCACCATCTAGGCATGCATTGCAGCAGAGTAAATAACTCTGCCATAGGATAGCAGTTGTGTCAAGCAGTATTATCCTATGGCAGAGTTAATTAATTTACTTCAGCCTTATACGACCTAATGTCTAGATTAGTAAACTTCACAGAAGCGTCTCATGTAGATGCACCCTCTGTCCCTCTGGCACAGAGAGAGACAGAGAGTGCATATATATGTGTATTTGTGTGTGCATGTATATAGGTCCAAATGTCATGGGTAAAGCCCAACTTACAAGACTATGATTCAGACTGATATCCAAGAGACTTTAACTTGGTGGTGATTTGAACTCAGATACACATTTCATAGCTTTGTCTCAGTTATAATTTGTATGTATTCACAAGGAGCTGGAAAGCTAATGTTTATAAATGTCTGGTTCACTTATTTTGTGTGTGTTCAGTTACAGTCATTTTTTTCAGATAGTTCCTCCTAGTGATTTGAGACTCAATCATCAATTATGTTTCTACTTGTAAAGAAAATTGGTTTGGATATACTAAAAAATAATAATAAGAGGATCTTAAAATGAGAAGTTTTTGCAACAATTTTTCATTAGTCAAAGAGCTGACATTTATGGGAAAAAGGAGAAAGACACACTCAGGTCTCCACTAAGGAATCAGGATAAACTGCTTGCTGAAATGCAGGAACATACATGACTAGGAACTAGTTAATAAATGCTAATAATACAATGAACACAAGTTTATTGCAAATACTAAAACATTAAAAAATAAGTTTCTTTAATTTATTAAAATATTTTTCAAATAATTATGAAATGTTTTTGCCTAACATATCTTGTAAAGATGGGGCTGGCAACCTTTTCAAGCCATGAACCAGAACAACATGTCTCCAGTCTGGCACAGGCTGGGTGGCGACAACAATATGTAAGCATACTGTTGAAGGGCTTTTTTCTGCACCTGTGACAACTTTTTTTCCTGGAAGCTGTGCCTGTGCTGCAGTCAAGAAGCACAGGGTGGAGAGAAGGGCTGGCAATGTTGGTGCAGCTTCCAGCTGCCTGGCCCTAGCACAGGCCTGAGCAGAGGCAAAGCCTCCCACTTCTGATGGCCATATCTAAAGTGTAGTCTGTATGTTGCTGACCCTTGTTGTAAAAGTATTATATTTTACAAATGAATGTGCATGCCAACCCCAGCAGTAACTAACACTTAACTAGTCAAGGTTAACCCTTGACTAGTATCCTAAATCAATACACCTGTTTAGAGAGAGTGATAATGATTTCCAAGCTGTTAAAATGGTTGTGCTAGTACAATAGTTTATTTGTTATTTTTAAGTCTCCTGTCATAGAAACAGAGTAGCATAATTTATTTTATAAAATTTCTGTAGTTAACACCACCAGCTGTATCAAATAAAATGGTATAGGAGAAGTTAGTGATTTCAGGCCACAATCCTACAAGGGGCATACCTACAGCCCCAAGAACTTCACTAATGTCAATAGATCCCTGCAAAAGGCAGTGGAACTTACTGCAGAATTGAGGTTTTAGGGAACATTTCAAACTCAAGAGAACAAGAACAAAAGTGCATTGATAGCAGTAATACTTGAATTATTTATACTTTTTTCCTTCCATTCTATACTTCACTAAAATTTAACATGACAAGTGGCCACCTGCTTAGTGTCTGGTTATAAACAGTTACAAAAGGTGAAAAAGTAAAATGTCTTCAGCCCATCAGAAAAGTCATATGCATATATGTAACCTTTGTGATGGGCTGAAAGTATTCTGCTATAACCTATGCATTACTTGTATATAATTTTGTGGCCTCCTACTGTGCTCCATTTTTATGTCAGCTTTCAAAATTACAGCAGCATCCCTCTGTCTGGGAAGGGAAGAAAATCATTCCAGTATCATCGTCCTATGAATGATTGATTAAGTAGTCTCAATATTGGCAAAACCAAGGGTGGAAAAGGCAGGATTTTACATAGGGGAAAATCGTAGAGTTCACAGCTGAAATCCGTGTGCAGTGGCAGACATGGTATAATATCATCCAGCGACAAATTTACAGGTTCTCACAAAGATATTTTTGCATGTTAATACCTTCACAGGAAAAACTGGCAGTTTCACGCTGTTCTGTATAGCAGGTACCATCTGGAGCTACATTGGAATTATCGCTCCATGAATCATCCAGTAGGCAGTGTCATCTGAGCAATGAGGTCAGTGCTTCAACCCCCACCAGGACGCTCACCCCGTCTTCTTTCTGACACACCAAGCTTTTTTGGCACTGGGCCTGGAATACTCAAAAGTCCAACTTGCCTTAGGTTCCTGCCTACCAGCATGTTGCACAGATGCTGCTGCATTGGTCCAACTAATTAAAAACACATTTTCAAGCAAAATATTTGCAACAAATATTTAAATTAATTTAATATGTCAAATTAACCCTGACATGAACAATAATGTAGAATTTATCTCAGAAAAGCTCAGTCCAATGGCACATAAAAAGGCTTTCCTTTGTTTCAATAAAATGGTCTGTTTATTTTCCCCTTTATAATTTAGTACAAAAAGGAAAATTGACTAAGAATAGGAATGAGAACTAGAAACTATTGCCTCGGAAAAACAAATCTGATTTTTTTATAAATCTTACTTTAGTTTAATGCTAAATTCTCCCTAAAATAGTTCTGATTTAGGTCTGTAACAAGTTTTGAATTTGTTTTCATAGAACAATTGTCTTTAAAATTACAACAAAATCAGTGTTTTTTTTCAGTGTTATTTAAAGCAGAGCTGTAAGAGTTCTGGGGGAAAATAAAACTGTCTGGCAAGATATTTCTTTTTGTTTGTTTGTTTTTGCTTTTGTTTTTCTTGGGAAAGTTTTCTCACCTTCCTGCCTAAAGAAAGCTTAATTAAAGAAATGGGTATATGAAAAACAGGAGGGGCGGGGGGGGGGGGGGGGGGGGGGGAAGAGGCCGAGGAGGTCAAATAAAACAGTAGATCTAGAAAGCTTTAGACTTTATTTGAACGAGTCCAGAAATAACAATGCATATCAAGGCTTTTCTTTTTTTTTTTATTTCTTTTTTAAGAATAATGTTAAAAGGACTATAGGAATAGATAGGAACCACTGACTGGATACTTTATTTAATGGTTTTATACCCCTTCTCTTTTAAGCTTTGTATTTTCACTCAGCACTAATATTAAAGTGCCACTTCTCTATCAACTTCAGTATCAGTATTCAATATGTCACATGGATATGCGAAAAAAAAATATGTATATAGTGAATACACTGTGGTCTGAGCTATTGCCCAATGAAGTCAACAGGAATTTTTCATTAATTACAATGGACCACAGCATCTAGTACTATATGGGGGGAGTACAGCACCCTTACCCTTCTGATCAGTTTTTTTTCAGTAAGAGTTGAGATTGTATAAAACTTTATAACTGAAAATTGTACTGATAAAATGATATTAACTTTAAAATATCAGGCCAAAATATCCCATGTTAGAGATCATCCTCACATGTCCCAATGACATCTACATATTTCACATACTGTACTGCATATAATCCATATCACTTCTATATTGCTTGCAGGTTTCTATGCACCTCTTAGTGATATACCATCACCATTTTTTTGTCAAGATGTTTTGTTCTTGAAAATCCGTACCACACAAATGGAAAACAAAAAAAATTGCAAGTTAACATTTAGGGCTCCCTAGGGTCTGCAAAGCGTAACATTTTGGAAATGCTGAGAGCTAGAAAAATATGAGGTGTTTAATCCAATTACTGTTACCAAGATTACAGGATTTTTCCCATTTCTGCTGGATTTGATACATAGGGAGGGGAATTGTACAGAAAATGCAAAAAATGACAATGTGATGGTTCTGAAGATTATTACATTAATTGACTTCCCATTTTCATAACAGTCACTGAGCTCAGGCATCTTAGTACTTTTTTCTATACCTTTTTTTTTCCAAAATGCAGATGGAAAGATGATTTCTTTTTAATACTGGTAGGAGCAATTAGTCAGCTGGTTAGCAGGCTGCCTACCTATGAGGCTGCAGCAGGCCCAGGTACTTAGTAAATGAGGGGAAGTTGACCAGCTGACTTGGAAATAAAAGGGAACAGGAAGAAGAAGTGAGTTGGAGGACCTGAAGGGAGACTTGTTTGCAGAGAGAGGCAGGTTTCTCCAAGGGTGTGTGGTAGGTGTGAACTAACCCTTGTTTGCAGGGGTTCATTGTGGACTCTTTATATTTTCTGTTGTGCTCTGTGGAGTGGATTCACCCAGGGCTAGAAGCTGAGTCTGGATTGTTTTGCTCTCAGCTGAGCCCTGGGAAGCAGAAGAACCCAGGGCATTACAGTTGGTGATTCCAAGTCAGAGAAATACTGTTGCTGGGATCAGATTAAAGGACTCAAGGACTAATTTGAGCCAGGCAGAGCCACGCTAGCTGGCAACCTGTTACCAGGTTGGAGAAGGCAGGCAATTTGAACCCTTCCTCCAAAAATGGAAAAATTAGGCTCTTTTGCAGCAGTTCCAGCTGCAACAGCAGCAATTTCATCATCTCCAGCTGTAGCAACAGCAATTTCAAAGAAACCTGCAGCAGCAACATCAGGAATTTCAAAAAGAGTCACAGCTGCAACAGTGGGATTTCTTATGGTGGAAGACAGTATGGCAGCGGAACCTTGGAACCTTGGTCAAGAGAGTGGAAGCCTTCTTGGCCACATTTGAGCATGTGTCAGAGACATACCAGTGGGCCTGGGGCACCTGGACTGTGGAGGTGGCACCATTTCTTATGGGGGAAGCCCCAGCTGCTTATCATGCCTTGGGGTCAGTGGTAGCTCAAGACTACAGGACACTTAAAGTGGCAATTCTCAGTCGCCTACAGGTGGTGGTTTAGAACTGAAGCCTGGGACTTCCACACTCAACCCTAAGCTATTGTTGCCCTTTGGGGTCAGGCCAACTCTCAGGATCTCAATATTGTGCTGTTAGACAGGAGGGTATGACACAATTTCACATATACAAACACACAAATCAATTAGGTGAATGCACACGCACACTACCAGCTCAGGCACATACACATCCAAACCAGCCTAGGCACATGCATACCTATCACCAATTCAAGCACATACACTATACACCCCAAAAGTTAGACACAGATCACTAATTCGTATATCATGCACACCATGCCAGACACACACACACACACAACCCACCTACACATACACACAGGTAAGTTCCTAATTTAGATGGTACAGTGTGTATGTGTGTGCTTGGGGTACCTGGGGTAAGGTTAAGGTAAGAAAGTAGGAGTGTAGGGAGTGAAAGTCACCGGGATCGGGATTCGAACTGGTAGACCAGAGGGGCCTGGGCTGAAGAACTGAGGCTCAGGGGTAACTTTAGGCTAATTGATCTTAATTGATTAAAAGACAACACCCAAAACCGGCAGAACAGGGGAGTGATGCTGGCACAGAGATGGGACTGGAGCCAGAGCTACAGGGGAGCTGAAAAGGTAGGTGGGGAGAAGGAAAATGGGACTAAGGGAAACTGTGGGTGTTAAAGAGGGGCTCTGGGTGTGGGGAGCCAGAGGATGGCTCCAGGGCAGCTAGACAAGTTGCAGGAAGTGGCTCCAGCTGCTGGAGAAAGCTGGAGGACAGCTATGAGGAGCTCGGAAGTTGCGGGGGGGAATACTACAGAAGGTGCGGGGGAAGCCTGAAAAAAGAGAGATGAACAGCAGGAAATCACAGGAAAAGTGGCAGGGGAGAAGGTGGCAGGGCAGGAGGAAAGCAGAAAAAGGCAACAGAAAGTCACAGGGAAAATGCAGTTGGAGCAGGGGGAGAGCAGAAAAATCACAGGAAAAGTGGCAGGAGAGACTGAAAGGAGACAGAGAGCCAGAAGAAGGAGAGGGAGAAATGAGACAGTAGTTAGAGGGGTGAGGAGCAGAGATTGGATCAGGGCCACACCACAGTAAAGCAAAACCCAACTTAGGGGTCCAAATAACAGTTTTATTACACAGACAACACACTACACAGCCCCATGAAGTTATTGGTTCGCACACAAGCACTCACAATGGCAACAAGATAAAGAGACTCAGCGGAAGGGCTGGAGTCCAGGTGGGGAAGAGAAGCAGGGTCCAAGCCCTTGGTTGAAGAGGGGGTGGAGGGTAAAAGCTACCTATCCAGGCTGGAAAGGGGACCTTGTCCAGTAGGTGTTGTCCAGAGAGGGGTCGCTGGCACGGCCTCTGGGTGGATAGGTGGTGTGGCATGGTGCTGGTCCAGATGGAGAGGGCATCCCTCTGGGTCTGTCTTCACTGCCCCTTTTTATAGGGGAAGATCTTGTGTGACCCTAGTGACAGGAGGCATGCCCAGGCAAGGGTCAGCCCCGGCATACTGAGCATGTGTGCTCCACACAGAGATATGCAGTTTTGGGTGTCTGTAATGGTGAGGTACAATGGTAGAGTTGCTGGTTCTGCAGGGTCTTTTGTCTTTCAAATGCTGGGTTCTTGTCTCTGTTCCTGGGTGAGGTCCATGGTTCCTGGATGAATCAATGTGAGGTGATGTCCCAGTCATTATAGGCCTACTACCATTGTATTTCAATCATTCCCAATCAATCTCATTCATCCGGGAACCAATTTACATGGGAGGGGTATGTGACTCATACAGGGGATGCCCGGGCAGAGGACACAAGATGGAGACTTGACATACAAAATGGAAACTTGACATTACTTTGGTTCACTTACAAACACAGGCCTAAACCATATAATATCCATATGAAACAATAAAAAATCAATATGAAAATGATAATAATACAACATTAAGAATCAATACAAACCTACTAATAATACAATATAAAACAGTGGATATCCAAAACCAAAAACTTGCTACCAAAATAAAAATGTTAAAGCTTATCCTAAGTCTGAGCTCACTTATGGCTGTCTGTAGGGAATAGAGAGGGAGAGAAAGAAAAGCCAGAAATAATTGGGAAAGGGAAGGGAATGCATATCTATCATATATATATTTATATTTATACACACACGCATATATATATGCGTGTATATGCACATATATATACATATATACGTATACACACACATATACCATATTTTCACACATATAGCCCGCCCACGGGTATAAGCCGCACCCAAATATAACCCACGGACAACTGTATTTTTGTAAATTAGTCCATGTATATGGCGCACCCATGTATTCCCCACGGCGGTGTATACACGGGCAGGCGGTGCAGCCCAGCCCGCCCCGGCCCCCGCGGCAGTGGCAGCGGTGCAGCCCGGC